>NC_042997.1:82209542-82249542 GCF_006345805.1 Octopus sinensis | reverse complement strand
AGTCGTGTTTTGAAACAGATATTGTTGTATTTCGGGATGTTTTTGTTTTTTTGGCCAAATAAACACACCACTATATATATTTTTCTTCATTCGTTTATTACTGTTCTTATTTTATTATTTTAACTCATGTCCATTGTCCGGAAATTTTTCGTCACACAACTGTGACCTCTTCAGCGACATTTTTCGTTTTCGGATGTCTTCTTGCTCCACTTACTCTATTCTGTTCTTCTAAGGTCTGTATCTTTATGTACGCGTGCGTTTGTGTCCTTGTTTGTTTGTTTGTTTGTTTGTGCGTGCGTGTGGTTGTGTGTGTGTGTGTGAGTGTGTGTGTGTGCATGATTGTGTGCGTATCATAGTTTTTAGCAGTAGCGTGGCCTTCCCCTCAACCCCATCCCCACCCCCATTGTGCTGTTGCTGTCCTAAGACCCCAATATATATATATTTTTCTTCATTCATATGGTACAGTTCCTGTATACTTCTGTGTACGTGTGTTCGCCCACGGTGTTGCCTTCGTGGCTGTTGTTGTTACTGCCAACATTGTGTTGGCCGCTGCTGAATGTCGCTGTTAATTTTGTTGTCGTTATTATTATAGCCGTCCATGAAATTTCTTGTGTATGTTTGTGTGTGTGTATGGGTTCACTTCATATGTTATATGTATCCATACCCTTTATATAGTTTCATTTATTCATTTTATCTATCTCTATGTCTTATATTTATCACAGGTATGTGACAAATATATTTATATATTTATTTATCTATTTATATATTTACTTATTTTATACATCTATCTCCATTTCTCATATCACAGGTAAGTGCATAAATATCTATTGTGTGTGTATTACCCTGTGTTTCTGTGTATTATTTACGATTTTTCCCTCTCACTTCGCATCCCTTTTGTCTTTAGTCATGTGTTGTGGTGTGGTGTGGCGGTAGTGGGTGTTACTGTTCCACTCATGTTTTCTATTGAGGCTCGGTCTGTCTACTGTTATGTGTGTAGCCTCTGTGATCTGTCTAAATGTCATGTCACTTCTATGTGTCGATAGTACTTTAACCTCTATTTTATTAATCGAGCCTCCATGTTCTGCCTGAGCATGTTGGTAAAACACTGACGAGCTTTTCCCTTCTTTGAGCTCTCGCTAATGTCACCTATACGCTCTACTATGCTGCGTACAGTCTCTCCAATGTAGGTAGTTGTAGGTATAAGACATAGAGATAGATAAAATAAATGAATGAAACTATATAAAGGGCATGGATATATACAACATATAAAGCGAACCGATTCACACATACAAACACACACAAGAAATTTCATGGACGGCCATAATAATGACAACAACACAACAACGACAGTAGCAGCGGCCATGACAACGATTACAATAACAACAACCACAATGGCAACACCGTGGGCGAACAAACGTACACAGAGAAATACAGGAACTGTACCATATTTATTTTTGCTATATATTTTGGAGGGTCTTGGGACAGCAACAGCACAATGGGGAGAGGATGGGCTGAGGTGAAGGCCACACTGCTACTAAAAACTATGATACACACACACAAGCATACACACAAACATACACACACAAGCACACACACGCTCACACACAAACAAGGACACAAACGCATGGGCACAGAAGAATACAGACCTTATAAAAACAGAATAGAGTAAGTGGAGCAAGAACACATCCGAAAACGAAAAGTGTCGCTGAAGAGGTCACAGTTATGTGACGAAAACTTTCCGGACAATGGACAGGAGTTAAAATAATAAAATAAGAAAAGTAATAAACGAGTGAAGAAAAAATATATAGTGCGTGTGTTTATTTGGCAAAAGAATTACCATCCCGAAATACAACAATGTGTGTGTGTGTGTGTGTACAGGGTCTTGCAGATAAATTGAGACCAATTCTAAGCAGTTGCCTTAGTGAGTTTAACATTTCATTTTGGACGAAACCTTGCTTGCTTGAAAATCTAATCTACATCTTTATTTTTCAGGTAAATAGCGAACTAATTGGACAACAGAAAGTCATGGAGCAACAGAATCGTTCCGCCATTGTTGTATTGGCACGTGCCGGGCACACTGTCAATAACATTGTTAAGTTGACGAAACTTCCAAAAGTAACAGTTAATCGTGTGTATAAACAGTTTAAAGAAGAGGGAAAGATTGATAGACAAGGACACAAGATAGAAGTGATTCTAAACGCAATCGAAAGTTTCTCGCTAGCCTCAAACTCTCGATTGAAGCCAACCCATCCACATCCATGATAACTCTCGCAAAAAACGCAATGTGTCCCTTTCCATAGTGCCCACAGCTATGAATAGGAACTTTGGCATGTCTAGCTATGTTCAATGATGCCATAACCTCCTAACAGCCAAGGCCAAAGCAATCAGTACCGAGAGATGCCCAAAGCTTCTGTCATTCATCGAGCATCAATGTACAGGAAAAACTCTCGTGTTTGTGAACGAGAAGTTTACTGTGAATGCTGAGGTGAATCGCAGAAATTCTCGAGTGATTGCATGTGTAGCATGGCAGTTTCAGCCATTTTGAAATATGACTGTAGCGGTTTCTGATATCCTCACTTTTTGAAAGACACGACAGGAATGATCTCGTTTGAGGTTACAGCCATCTTTGGCCGAGTTGTTCCTGTTGTAACCACTAACCTGATTGGTTGACATGTGACGCGATTTGTCTCTACTCATTTCGCGCCACTGTCCCAAGCCAACCAATCACGGCCTTTGGTTAAGGTCCCATTTCTTAGGCTCGTTTGAGCCACCTTACTTGTATATAAGGGAGTGAATTCCTTCACCAAGGTCTTTGGTTCCAGTCCTTGTAATGACTAACTTCAGACCACAGTGCTACTCAACCCAGCGATATACGATTGCTCCTGCTACAATTAGCGACGACGCTAATGTAAAGACGGTGAAAATATTGTCAATTTCCCCAAACAGGGACACAATTCAATTTTTAAACAATAACCAAAACTCCTTCTCCGAAAGGGGGAGGGTTGCGGTTTACAATTATTTAACAAATTCAACACAACAACGTTTCCCTGACGAGGAACCATCAAACGTGATTACAATAGTCAAACAGTAATAATAATAACAACAAACCTTTTTTATTTATCCCCATTTATGTGAAACCACTTATTCAAGTTCAAGTCATTGATGCAGTTTTATACGAATTGCTAATACACATACACACACATAATAAGGGTGAAAAACTGATTATTAATTTGATTAATATGAATTGAAAACCAGTGGTGTAGCATATAAGACCATAGCGGATCTTCTTCTAGCAAAAGGGATGACCACTATTAATGGTTCATCCCTGTTATATTATACTTTCACTTTAATAGTTTCAGTATTAAAATGAAAGTGTCTGCATTACAAAAGAGAGATGTTTTTGTTTCACTTTTAACACGTAATACTGAAATAGTGGAGAAGATATGATATTGCTGTGGGGTCGCCCTAGGGAAAAAGTTAAGATTTTTTTTGCCGATGACACTCCCCGGACCTTAAGTAAGGCATGTGTAAAATTTGAATGAAATTGGTTGTGTAGTTCTCAAGTTTTAGGGAAACACATAGACAGACAGACAGACAGACAGACACACATTCTCAGTTTTATATATAGAGAGATTACAATCTTCCCACCATAGGGGGAAGGAACACAAGTTCAGAAACAACACCTGTCAAGCAGGCTACAGTTTAACAAGATAAACAGTTCAACAATGCACTTGAAAAAGAAAACCAACAAAACAATTTCTCATTCAAATGAACTTGCCGCTCGAACGACACTATTCACGTACTTCGCTGACTGTATTTCTTTTATTGCCTATAATTGGCATACGGGACAGACAAGACAGCACAAGTGGGGACAAAACACATAAACGGATGAATGAAAGGAAATTATTTAAAAATGAAGATGTAATGGCTACTACTCGACCCCACTTCCGAGTTGTGCCATTTTAACTATATTTTTACATTATTTTAAATCCAAATTTTATCCGAATAATTATCTTATTAAATGCAAAGTGGTTTCAGTATTTCAAATGTGGCAGACGATCGTATCTTATTTCTACCCCTAATGGGTTTACTTCGTTCTCAAAGTTTGCTTTAATTCTTATAGTTTTTCCTGTAAATTAAAATGCATTCCATATCTGGGACTCTCATGTTTTCTTCTTCTATAACTCTAATTACTGCCTTCATCTTCCCTATTTTTTCTTCAATTGCTGCATTCGTCCAACAGTGTGTTATATATGCTCTGTTTTTATAATTATTTTGTGTTTCTAGTGTCTGCTTGTGTGCCTGCTTGTGTGTAATCAATTAGTGAATCTGTACGGTCAGAATTTGTTCGTATACGTGAAGTGTTTGTAAGTGCTTGTGCATATTTTATTGGTGTTACAGGACTTTATGTACGTGATGGTGTATATTTGGTTGGAGATTCTGGACTATCTGGTATATTCTTGCGTGTCACTCAGTTCTCTTCTTTTTTTTAGAATTCTTAGGGGGTGGAGAGTTCTTGATATCTTTTCTTTTCCTATTCTGTGTTTCTTGGACTTCATCTATATCTCGCTCTTCTGCATTTTCATTCAGCTTCTCGTTGCTACTGCTTTCCTCTTGTCTCACCTCCATTGGTGTTTGGTTATCAATAAGGGGGCACTTTCCCTTAATATGGCCCTTCTCGCTGCAGTGGTAGCATGTCGGAAGTTTTCCCTCCACTACCACACCCAGTCCCACATCCTCTGACAGCACAATTTCCTCCGTTATCTCGTGGAGATCAAGTGTGGTTGCCTGAATTATGATTTCTAGGCCATATCCTCATGAAATTTAGCTGTTTCGTACGGCTCATTTGCAGCACCTGCGGGTCATCCTTGGTGTCTATAGCTGCTAGCAACCACATTTCATTGATTTCTGGGGGCACTCTGCCAATTCTCACTCTTGCCACTCGCTTCCGAGGAAAGTCGGCAGTAGTGACCATTTTTCCGATTTCAGGGTTACAGTGGAATGTCTTGCTGCTTCCTCCACTGTCGAGAAGTGCACCTCCACTGTACCAAACTTCCTGCCTCTACAGTAAAATTCAATATTACCACTTAGCTTTATCAAGCATTCTTCCAACTCTTCCTCTTTCGCCATTTCGATTTTCTTGGTTACTAATGAGAGGGTTCAGTAAACCACTGTTTTTTCTTTGTTTCTTGTTACTTCTGGTGGTGTCAATTTCAGTCTTGTTCCTTCTCTTTTTAATATTTTCCCACTGTTCTTCACTGTCTCGAAGTCTACGGCCACCCCTCTGATTTCCAGCTGTTTAAGAGTTGCAACAATATTATCGCAGCCAGCTACCGAAGCGTAGCTCCCGGCACGCGCTTGTACTTCTTCCATGTTCACTGTAATTTTCGTCCTCACTGGGTGAAAAAAAACAAAACAAAAGCAAATAATATCACAAGTCAAAACAATCGTCAACAACAGGTAACCCCACTAAGGAGGACCTTCAACAAAGGATATCCTATCCGCAACGATACAAAATACAAAATCAACGCTGGCGTAGCTCGCTGAGTGTAATTCTTTATATTGGCACCTAGGCCATAACAAAGAGGGGACAGCACAAGGACTGGCAGAACACCACAAAAAAAAAAAACAACATAAAACAAATGAAAAATGAAAGATGCATAAAAATAATAAAATTAATGATGATGAAATGGCTGCGTTGAGTCCCACTCTCAAACAATACCATTTAACAGTTAAATTATACAAATTAACAAATCTTTCTTACACTCTCTGTTTTTTACATTTTAGCATCATTCTTTTTAATTTTCAAAGTCTATTTTTTCTCTTTTTTTTAATAAAATTTTGCATACTTTACTCTTTTTAACAGTTCATTAAGCGTTTCAAATCTTCATACTCCACGACCGATGGTAATCGTTGAATTTAATTTCGACCCCTTAGGGGTCTATACTACCTCTGAACAGTTCTCTCATTTTCTCGTATCTCTCCTGGTCAATAATTATTTCCTTGGTTTGTTCTGTATATTTCTCCGGTGACAACCTTACTATTATGATCGATTTAAACTTCCTGATCTTCTGCTCGAGTGCCGTACTTTTGGCATATGTAATCATATGCTATTTTTTTCTTTTTAATATCGGTTTGCTTCATCGACGGACCTGGGCTGTCCGAACGAGTCTTTTCACTTGGCTCCTCTCTTGGTGCACCGAAATAAACGTCAATGTCTGAGCATTCCACATTATGTTGCAATGATGCTTCTGCTTCCATTCTACCTTCCATTGTTGATTCTGCTGGTGTCTCGAACCTGTACCTTTTCTCCTCCATCTCCTTCATCCTTTTCTGGCTCTCTGGGGAAGAGCTCACCCGTTCTTTCCTTTTCCTCCTATTCACGACGGTGAATGATTCTTCCACTCTATCTTTCACCCTTTCCGGCACTGCCACTTCGGCAATCCGTTCTTCACTTTTCTGCTCCTAAACTTCGTTTTCTTTCTGGGAGCACTTACTTTCATGTGCCCCTTTTGACCACATAAGAAACATATTGGTGGTCTTCCTTCCATTTACTACTCCTAGTCTGACGCCTTCTGGGAGAATGATCTCCTCTGTGATCTCGTACAGATCTTTTAGGCTCGCTTGTATGGCCATTTCGAGGCCACACCCCCATCAATTAACCTTTTTGGTTCTTCTCACTTCATCCTCCATTCTGTGCATGACTGCTACCATCATCCATGCTTCCTTAATCTCGGGGTGGGGGGTGGGGCTACTCTGCCAATTCTTACTCTGGCGACGCATTTGTCACAGTAAGTCGGTAGAAGTACCCAATCCTGTGTCCTTATCGGCACAGTAGAGTGGTTTATAGCTTCTTCGTTGCCAAACCTCACCTCCACCGTGCGGCACCTTCCTTCACGCGTATAAAATGTGGTAAGCCTCTTTACGTCCTTGATGCACTCCTCTGTTGCCTCTATTGGGGCAACCTCTATCTTTTTAGAGGACGTGGATAACGTTCTGTACACCACTGTCCTCTCCGCCACACTGTTAGTCAATTCCTCCGGCTCCTTCCCCTTCTATCAATTCACCGCCCTCCCTCGACCTTCCGGGCTCCATCTCAATTCCTCGCACCTCCAGGGTGCTGGTAAATACTTCTCTAATCGTGGCTAATGCGCAACTTCCAGCTGGTTCATTTTCCATCTCTCCTTTCTTCTCCATTTCACCCACAATTGGGGAAGAAAACAAATATGAAATTAGACAAAAACAGCAACAATAGTTTAAAATTCAACAAATTTAACAAATCCCAGGTTCACGCACACGATAGACATTCAACAAGCATACAACAACAAACGACTTACTTCAAAATCACAAATGATTCAACCAAAAATACCACCAACGCGAAAAAATAGCTCGCTGAGTGACATTTCTGACCGTTTTAGTCCAATGTTTATTAGTAGTGGACCAGCCCACTTCTCATCTGGAGGTGTCCGCCACAACATCTCTCCTCTATGAGATTTAAAAAAAAAAATTACACAGCATTATTATATATATATATATTTCATTTCTACCACAAATCCTTTTGCTATAATTTTCTCGACAGAAACTGGATCGGCTACCTGTGTTTCCATTAGAACGATTCCTCAACAAAGCATTTTCAGTAGAAGGACCTTTTCCTGTAACAGATAGCTCAGATTCTCTAATTTCAGAACTTTCTACAACGTGTTCTTTACTAGTCATTTCCATCGATATTTTATCTGGAGTATTTTCAAAGAGGACTTGTTTAGTATCCTCAAAATGGCTTGCGTTTTCTTTGTCCACTTTAACTTTCTTAGCAACTGGTTCGTTTTCAATTTCAACAGATATCTACTTACGATTGAAATCTTCTGGTATGACACGCTTTAAATGTATCGTTAATATTTTTCATTTTTTTCTTCTAACCAGAATTATTTTTTGTTCCACACAGAATTATTAAATCCTTTGCACGGACTTATTACTGTTATTTTTGTTCTCTACAGAACCATTTATTTTCAAAATACCAAGTCTACGTTATTACTGGTAGCGCTACTACATATAGCGATCTGATTAAGAAATCCCTCGAACGGGCTTATTATTATTATTATTATTATTATTACTTTTTTTTTCTTCTTTCAAATTTGCTTCCATTTCTTGCCGAGTGTCTTCCCGACTCCTAGGGCAAAGAAACTCATAGTATACATTGGTAGGCCATTAAACCAAACTCAATAGTTCGTTCATTTAAAAAAAAAAAATTTTTTTTAAGTTAAATTAAAATACATGAGCAGCAACAGTTCTCACATCGACAATGCTCTTCTCAATACGTGTGATGTACCAGTTAAGACAATCTTTTGCACTTCTTGCAGGGATGGTAAGCCAGGGATCATTCTCATATAATTTTCGGTTCCCTTCTTGATCATTCCTAGTGCTCCTACGATCACTAGTATTGTAACCGCCTTGAGATGCCACATTTTCTCAATTTCAATGAGTAGGTCTTTATATTTTCTGAGCTTGTCAAACTCTTTCGCTGAGATATTATGATCACAGGGGATGCTCATGTCGATCAATAAGCAAACTTTATTGTTTTGGTCTTTCACAACAATATCTGGTTTATTGGCCTTGATGGTTCGGTCTGTATGTACTAGAAAGTCCCACAGAATGGTTACATTTTCTCCTTCAGTTACAGCCTCAGGGTGGTGATTATACCACTTGTCGGCAGTTTTGATATTGTAATGCCGACTTATTAGCCAGTGGAGATATTGGCCAACTCTGTCATGTCTTAATTTATACTCCACTGGTGCTAAGACTTTACATTCAGAGATTAGGTGGTCCACTGTTTCAATCATGTCGTTGCAGAATCGGCATTTTGGGTCTGCTCCATTTTTCATCACATTGGCCTGGTAGTTCCGGGTTAATAGGCTTTGATCTTGAGCAGCCAGGATGAAACCTTCGCTCTCTGCTTTTAGCCCTGAGCTCCGTAGCCACTGATGGGTTTGCTTCTGGTCAACATCAGCTTGTTTGCTGCGGGTCACATATTTGCCGTGCAGAGGTTTCTCCTCCCACCTATCAGCCAATTGCTCGTGCGCTTTTTTCGTTGCCATCATTTTCACCTTGTTTGCAACAATAATTGCCGTACTTCCCTCGGGTTGTTCTGTTTGGGTATCCTGCACGAGATCAATAGCAAATTTTTTGCTTTCCTTGATGATAGAATGAAGCTTCTTTCGTCTCTCGTGATTTTCCACGAGCTTTAGCATCCAGTCATTCGATATTTCGAGATATTTGGCCAGTCCAATTGTGGTTGTTTTGTAAGCTAGTTCAAATAGTATCAGGCCTCGACCTCCTTGGGCTCTGGGAAGGTAAAGGCGATCTACGTCTGCCTTTGGGTGGTGCATCCTATTACAACTCAGCAGCTTGCGTATTTTCCTATCTATATTTTTTACTTCACTCATATTCCAGTTCAACATATTGTAGCTATAAGTAACAACTGGAACTGCTAAGGAATTTATAGCTAACACCTTGTTACGTGCATTTAGTTCAGATTTCAGGACTGCACGAACTCTCCTATAACATTCCTTCCTGATCTTCTCTTTCATGCTTGCATGCTGAATACCAGAGCCTTCATTTATCCCTAAATATTTGTATGTTTGTTCTTGCTCAAGCTCTCTTATGACTGTGTCAACATCTAACACGACTGAATTTGTGGTCTTCACTTTCCCTTTCTGGAAAGTGGCCTTGGCACACTTCTCAAGTCCAAACTCCATCCCGATGTCATCGCTGAATGCTTTCACAGTGCGCAATAGGCCTTCAAGTTCATTATTGTCTTTACCATAAAGTTTTAAGTCATCCATATAAAATAGATGGCTTATTTTTTTATTGGCAATTTTATACCCATACCCTGTTCTGTTTAATTCACTTGTAAGGGGTATTAGGGCTATGCAGAATATTAAAGGTGAAAGTGAGTCACCTTGAAAAATTCCACAGTTGATGTTTATATTTTCTGAGGCAAGTACTCCATTAGAGTGGTATAATTGGAGATTCGTATTCCATAACGACATATTGTGCTTCAGGAAGTTTGAAATCACAGGGGAAATTTTGAAGATGTCCAGCGATCTCAAGATCCATGGATGCGGTATACTGTCGAAGGCCTTTTTATAGTCAATCCATGGGGTGCTGAGATTTCTGCGCTTGTTGTGACAGTTCTCAAGGATCATACGATTGATTAGCAGTTGATTATTATTATTATATTATTATTATTATTATTTATTATTATTATTATTATTATTATTGAGTGAGAGAGCAGTTCATGCCATCAAAGTGACACTGGGGTAAAATATACGAAGCCCAATATACCCATCATGACTACCCGTCTGATAAAGGCACACCAGGCACATGCATCACAACCATATGTGCGCGACATGGTGATCTCATATCAAGATAAACAGCACATGACCTTGCAGGTGGGGCCCAGTTAGAATTTTCTTCAGGTTGTGTAGCCCATCCCGCTCAAACGGTCCCTGAATAAGGGTTGTCTAAGGATGTTGAAAGAACCACCCATGTTTCCAGAGGTGAACTATTCAAACCCCAAAGAATCCCTCTCAACACATGGCTATGATGCTCCCCCACTACTTCTGCTCGTGATCAGAGATGCACATATCGTCAGCCACTAAGGGACATGCTCAACTGGTTAAGGTCAAACAACTAACAAGCAAATCTGTGGTATTGAGCAGAATATTTGCTGTAGCCCATCTTTTATACCAAGACAAAACAATGTACATGATAACACTTCCAATCAGTTAAGATCAGAAGCCATGAGAGCCACTGCCTGGTACTGCATCAGGGCATTTATTATTATTATTATTATTATTATTATTATTATATTATTATTATTATTACTATTATTTTTTTTTGTTCCACACAAAACCATAGACTTTTTTCTTTTCAAAATGCCGCAGATAGTACCAAGCCTACATTATTACTGGTAGCACTACAACATATAGCGACCTGACTTATAAATCCTTCGAATGGACTTATTATTATTTCTTCCACACAGAATTATTTTTCATCGTGTGTAGTTCAGTTCTGTGTAGAGTTCGATTCCTTCAAACTTTCTTTCATTGTTCTTGAACATAGATCTTCCATTTCGACACTCCTACGAGCGCTCGTAACCTCGTTACCACTATTATAACGACGCCGTTATAAAGTGAGAGGTATCCTCGTCGCCACTGTTATGCCCCGCTTCTACATATCAGTGGCTGTGTGAGCTACGAATCATCGTCGCCTCTGTTATGTCCCGCATTATGACGACGTATTTCGTCGTCTCTACGGGACTGTCCCGAACAATGTACCTCGCTGACTGTATTTCTTTACCTGACACATAGGCCATGATACAGACGGGGACGGCACAAGGACAGAAAAACACCGCAGTGGCGACAAAAAAATAAAACGAATGAACGCGAGCTGAATAATAATTAATGAGGATGTAATGGCTGCTTGAACCCCACTCTCAAGCAGTACCATTTAACTGTTTCAATAAAAAGTTTTTATATCATTTTTTCTGTTTTCTCTTTTTTCTTTTAGCATCGTATGTGTAGTCAATTTTAACAAATTCTTAAAAGCTTACTCACGCCATACAAGTTCAGATGGTTTCAGATCTACATAATCCACAACAGACGGTAGGTGATCGAACTCAACCTCCACTCCCAATGGGTCTATGTTGGTTCCAAACCATTCTTTTAATTTTCCATACCTCTCTAGGTCAATTAATATGCCTTTTGTATTTTCTATGTAAAACTCCGCTGGTAATTTTTCTCTAATTACCGATTTGAATTTGGTAATTTTTCTTTTTATCGTCGTACTTTTGTATATGTTACCATATACCATTTATTTTTCCTGGACTTTTAAACTGTTTCTGCGGTGAACTTGTGTTGTCTGGGTAGGTTTCCGTTTTCTTTCCTTTTGTTGGTGATACTGGTGGAGATGTGTACCGCATAAGTTCCGCAATGTCCATTTCACCTTTTTTCTTTTTTGGACTATTCGGAGGTGAGTTCACAAATTATTTTCTTTTTCTCCTGTTCACTCCCGTAAATGCTTCCTCCGCTTTCTCCGTACATTTCTCGCTTGCTAGGGCCGCCACTTCGGCACTCTGCCCTATTGGCTTTCCTCATTTTTACTGTCTTTCTGGGGGCACTTTATTCTCATGTCTCCATTCTCTCCGCATTGAGAGCAGGTTGGCGGTCTTCCTACCACCACCACTCTCAACCTTATGTTGAATCACCTCTTCAGCGATTTCGTTCAAATCTTTTTGTCCAACCTGAATGACCATTTCTAGGCCATATCCCCATCAATTTACTTTCTTTGTCCTTGTCACCTTTAAGATTTTGGCGTCCTCCCCAGTTTTACGCATTACGGCTGCCACCAGCCAAGCTTCTTTTATTTCCGGGGCTACCCTGCCTATCTAACTCTGGCGACTCTTTTGCCGCAGCAGGTTGGCAGGAGTACATATTCTTTCGTCCTGAGCGTCACAAGTGAGTGATTTATTGCCTCCTGTTCGTTTTCAAACCTCACCTGTGCCATATTTCAAACCACTGTGCCGTATTTTCTGCCTCTTGTGGAGAATGTTGTTAGGTTCTTTATCTCCTTAAGACATTCTTCTATCACTTCTACCGTGGCTATTTCTATTTTCTTGGTCGTTGTAGACAGTGTTCTGCAAACCACTGTTCGTTTCATTGTAATGGTTGTCACTTCTTCTGGCGGGGTTAGCCTTAAACTGGTTCCCTTCTTCTGAATCAGCCTATTATACACTTTCAGCGTCTGCTCAATTTTGATTTCTCGCACTTCTAGAGTTATTCTTTATTTGGCAGACTGTAATTCTTTATTTGGCACTACGGCCATAACATAGAGGGGACAGCACAAGGACATACAGGACACCACTGGGAGCAGGGGGTGGGGACAAAAACATGAAACGAATGAAAAATGAAGGGTGCATAAAATAATAAGATTAATGATGATGAAATGACTGCATTGAGCCCCACTTTCAAGCAGTACCATTTAACAGTTAAATTATACAAATTAACAAATCTTTCTTACACTCTCTTTTTTCCCTTTTAGCATCCTCTATTTCCTCTATTGGGGCAACCTCTATCTTTTTAGAGGAGTGGATAACGTTCTGTACACTACTGTCCTCCTCGCCATATTGTTAGTCAATTCTTGCGGTGGAGTCAGCCTCAAACTGGCTCCTTCCCTTTCTATTAATTTACTGCCCACCTTCCACCTTCTGGGCTCCATCTTAATTTCTTGCCCTTCCAGGGCGTTGGTAGATATTCCTTTACTCGTGGCTGATGTGCAACTTCCAGTTGGTTCATTTTCCATCTCTCCTCTCTTCTTCACTTCACCCATAATTGGGGAAGAAAACAAATATAAAAACAAGCAAAAATAGCAACAATAGTTCAAAATTTAACAAATTTAACAGGTCCTAGGTTCACCCACACGAGGAGATCTTCAACAAGTATAACAAACAACAACTTACTCCAGAATCACAAGTGATTTAACCAAAAATACTACCAACGCGAAAAAATACCTCGCTGACTGTAATTTTTTATTTTGGAACCTAGGCCATAACATAGAGGAGACAGTACAAGGACAGACAGAATACCACAGTGGGGACAAAAAACATAAAACAAATGAAAAATGAAAGATAAATAAAAATAATAAAATTAGTGATGATGAAATTAATTTTATTCGAGCCACAAGGGCCAAACAAAGAGGAAACAGTACAAAAATGAATTCGAGGTCAGGGTATCGGACGTTATTACACAAAAATTAAGTTAAAAATTTATGACAATATATATCGAATGATGGGACAGACAAAATAACAACACAATGGAGTGGGGGAAGTGTTCCGACCCCGCAAGACACGTTCCACCACTGAGCCTTTTGTTTTAACTTTTCATGGATAGCACTCGTGTAGGACCATTCATTCCCAACATGCGAACCACTTGCATGCATCTTTTACCGAACCTGTCCGATGACAGGCACCTCTTTTCTAGCCTTGGCCAGAAATGAAAGTGCTTGTCACCAATCCTTTCATCCGTGTCCTCCATATCGCCTCTTTCGTTATAGCGACTACAACGAGAAAACAAACCTTATCTCCTCTGCTCAATGAGGGTCTGTGATAAAGATCTTTATAACAGACTCGGACGACAGCTGTACTCTTCCAAGCCAAGGCATCAATCGTTTGACATAAACGCACAGCTCTGAAATCCTCTCACACTGCCAAATTGTGTCCTTTATCTCGGACAGGTGGCTGTGCATGAGGCACCGTGCCTTGCGACATTTTCGTGAACTGGTAAGGCTCCTCGATAACATTGACAGGCGAGGGACCTCTGGAAGTTATCCAAAGGTCCCGGCTCGAACGTCCTTTGGAACAGGCCTGCTAGTTGACCTTCGTCGAAGCCCAGGGTTTCCCTCAGCGCGTCGTCACACTTGGCCTCTACCAACCCTCTATAAAATGACGAGGTAGAAGCCACGCTACCAGCATTGCTCGTGCGGCAGAAGAGCACGAGAGCCTTGCGACACTCGGCCTGCCAAGCACCCAACTTTGGTCTACATTTGATCCATGGTTCTAGTTCACTAAAACTAGTGAGCCTAGGAAGGAACAGCTTGACGAACGGAGACCACACCCGTTCACCATCCAGGTAAAGCCAAAGATGCCTTAGCCTCAGTGCGAGCTTGCGCAGCATCAGCCATGACATCCCAAGCCCACCCTTTAGCGGTTGTTGGCAACAGATAGAGCGCCTTACAAGAGGTTTTTTGCCCTTCCACAAAAAAAAACAAAAACGGAAAAGCAATCGTTCCATCTTGCATAGCCACGAATCGGAGCAAGGCACGACGGTTAGGCGGTAGGTTATTACAGATGCGATGAACACATTTGCAACCTCCGCCCTCCCTTTCAGGGATAGCCATCGCCCAGACCAGGTCTGGGTTAGATGAGCCACCCTTCCCGTGACCTCACTCCAATTCTTCTCTAACTGTAGGTCTGGCCAAAACCAGACCCCGAGTATTTTTCACTGCCTTTCCAGGTGCCGAGCTGCAAGCCGACCGACTTCTCACGGTTAATTTTTGTTCCTACCACCGCCTTGTATTCTTTCATGGCTTCACCTATCTTCTGTGGGTGACTCGCTTCAGATACGATGATGATGATGTCGTCCGCATATACCGTCACTGATCTTCCAAGATCTAGAACTCGCGGGACACCACTCAAACCCTCCAGCTTCCGCAGTAAGGGCTCGAGGGCCATCACGTACAGAAAGGGGGAGAGCGGACATCCTTGACGAACTGAGCGCTTGACAGAGAACGGCTCCGAAAAGAAGCCGTTCACCCGAACGATCGAGTCAATGTTGCTGTATAAAGCTATGATCTAACCGTGAAAGATCGGGCCCAACCCGATTGCCGCAAGAACTGTCACCAGATACCGATGGTCGACTCTATTGAAAGCTTTAGCCTGGTCTAAATGCACCAGCGCCCCACTTTTGTCAGAACCCTATTAACTCGCACTAAGGTATAGCGTATAAGATGGAGATTCTCGTGTATGGACCAGCCCGGGATGGCACAGGTTTGTGCCTCGCCGACTAGTCCACCCACGATCCGAGCCAATCCTTTTGCTAATACCTTGGCCAAAATCTTCAGCTCTGTGTTAAGCAGAATGATGTGCCGAAAATTATCTATAATGTCCCCCTTGTTTGGGTCCTATCTAAGCAGCGTCACTACTCCCCGATTCACAGATCTCAGGATGAACCCATTCTGTGGATAGTTCGTAAAAACACAAGCCAGTAGGTGCCCAAACAAGTCTGGTATACTATAATAGAATTCGTAGGTAAGACCACCCAGTCCCGGCGACCTGTCCCTACGACAATTCGACAAAACGTCCTCTACTCCTGCAGCTGTGATCGGTCCTTCACAGTATTCCGCTTCCTGCCCCGAGAGACGCGGCAAACCGGCAAGGAAGTCCATAGGGTTCACCCTGCTCTCCAGTCCGCCGCTCCTCCCGAAAAGCTGGCCGAAATGCTCGTAAAAACCTTGCACATCTCCTTCGTTTACCAATTGCCCTTGGTTGTACATCATAGACCTTCTACCACACGGGCCCATCTCGCAGCGTTGATTTCTTATCGACCCATTACACGAACCTTAGACCTGACAATGCAACCTTCGTGTTTAACTTCGAGTTGTTGGTTGAGCGCCAATCTCGATGCTAACACTTGGACCACACTGCCTCTCTCCAATGCCTCTTTTAGGGCCTTAACTAAGTCTCTTTCTATTCTATTCTTCTTAGCAACTAATTCCTTACTAAATCTAATTGACTCAATTTTTATGGCTCTTTTGAGGGCTCTCCACCATTTGTTGTTAATAATGGTGCCTGTGAGAGCCCTCTTCAATAACTGACTAATCCGGTTCTTGTACTCCTCACAGGTCAAAAGCGACCTGTTGAGTTTCCAGTAGCCGGGGCCTTGTCTACATATTCTATCTAAAACCAGCTTACAGGACACAAATTTGTGGTCGCTGTAGCTAACAAAGTGGAATTGTGGACAACTAGTTATCTCCTTGTCCTTCCGTCTAACTAAAATTCTATCTAAATAAGATCTAGAAGATCCGTCGCTGTTCGTCCAGGTCTACACTGGAGCGTTCGGAAATTCTAGCCTGTACCGATCTGCCAGCTGAAAGCGACTGAGCAGATCGGTGAGGCATAACTTTCCTTTTCTATTTGGATTTGAGCCAACACAATCTACGCGTGCATCGCAGATTGTGTTAAAGTCATCTAACAGTACTAAAGTGTGGGATGTGTCGAGGAAATTTTCTAGGCTTCTAAAAAAATCAGATTGCCCAGCCTTGGAGGGGGCATAGACACCAACCAACCTGAAAGTCTTACCGCTGATTCTCACGTCAAGGAATACCAACCTGCCTTCCGGGTCGATAAAGATAGTTCTAGTCTCGGAAACCAGATTCTTCTTGAATAGGATCGCGACACCACTCCTTCCTCCCCGGTTGTCATAGAGAAATAAATTTCTGGCAGCCGTTCAGGAGTGGGGGAAAAGGCCCGCAACCCACTCAGCCTGGTCTCTGTGGCCACTAACACATCCAGACTATGTGACCTGAGGTCATTAAGATGGCGACCTTGCTTCCAATCCGACCCCAGGCCACGAACATTTAAACATCCTACTGTGAGTGAAACCATGAAATGTGGCTTACCTTTCGAAGAAGGGATTATAATCCCTTCTCTCTATCTTCTGTGTCTTGCGGAGTTTTTTTCGACCAGGCCCTCGTATATGGACTTGCAAAAGTTAATTTTGGGAGGACCTATGTCTTTTGAGTGATAACTGTAATAAATTACAATTGTCTCTGTCAATTTCATAAATTACAATCCTTTCCGGAAGAATACTTATTTTTTTACTACCCACAAGGGGCTAAACACAGAGAGGACAAACAAGGACAGACATACGGATTAAGTCGATTATGTCGACCCCAGTGCGTAATTGGTACTTATTTA
This sequence comes from Octopus sinensis, assembly GCF_006345805.1. Taxonomy (NCBI): domain Eukaryota; kingdom Metazoa; phylum Mollusca; class Cephalopoda; order Octopoda; family Octopodidae; genus Octopus; species Octopus sinensis. Next base: position 82,232,012 of record NC_042997.1, on the reverse strand, counting down.
ATCGACTCCGAAAGGATGAAAGGCAAAGTCGACCTCGGCGGAATTTGAACTTAGAACGTAGCGGCAGACGAAATACCGGTAAGCATTTCGCCCGACGTGCTAACGATTCTGCCAGCTCGCCGCCTTTTCCGGAAGAATACTGTAATGTTTGGTATATTCGTTCGCGGTAGGAGTTCTTTTTAATTTGTCCATAATGATTGATTATTAGCATTCACAGCTATCAAGCTCGTTTCTAGTTTGGAGGGGAAATAATTTTCGGGACTGGGAGGGGTAGATTTTACAGGTTTTTTTGGTTCGTGTTTGGGTTGAAGGGGGGCGTTTGTGTGTCGTGTGAGTCTGCGAGTAGGGGAGTTTTTCTTCTGATGGAGCTGGAAGTGGAAGGGGCGGGTTGGTAATTTTTCTTTTAGGGACTTTTTTCTTTATATTTACATTATTTACATGTGACGGATATTTGTCCTCATCTTGTTTGTTGTTAACACAATGTTTCGGCTGATATACTCTCCAACCGTCATCAGGTGTCTTGGGGAAATTTCGAACCTGGGTTCTCATTCCTAAGGTATTTTTCGATGTTATTATTATCATTATTGTTGTTGTTGTTGTTGTTGTTGTTGTTGTTGTTGTTGTTGTTGTTGTTGTTGTTGTTGTGTTGTTGTTGTTGTTGTTGTTGTTATTATTATTATTATTATATTATTATTATTATTATTATTATTATTATTATTATTATTATTATTATTATTATAATATAATCAGCCGAAACGTTGTGTTAACAACAAGATGAGGACAAATATCCGTCACATGTAAATAATGTAAATATTCTACATAATTCCTCATCTCTTAAATATAGAATTGTGTTTCTTCTTTTTATTGGTTACGTTAGTCCATTCGTCTTTGTTTTCCGTGTTGTTGGAGACTTTGCTGGCGGTGCTGTTTCTTCTTCTTTTAGGGCGGGGCGATTTTCCCGAATGTAGCCTTTTTCGCCACATTCGAAGCACCGTGGCCTCTTACCCCCACCATCATCCTTAACGTTGTTCTCTGCAATCTCTTCGAGAGTTTACTGGGTTGCTTGAATTGTGATTTCCAGCCCCTGGCCTTTCCAATGTTGCTGCTCTACTATTAGTAGCCTCGAGAATTATTATTTTTTCCTCGAGGCCCATAATTAGAGCAGCGCAGAGCCATGTCACATCGATTTTCGGTGGAATTTCCTCAACTGTGATTTTCGAGGTACGTCTACCTAAATAAGTAGGTAGGAGCACTATTTCGGGTGCTTTAAAAGGTTTGACCGAATTCTCCTTCGCCCTTTCTTCACTTTTTAGGTGAACAATTATGGTTGTAAATTTGCAACCTCTAGTAATAAAAGTAATGCCCGACCATATTGGTTGTAAGCCTTTCTCGACCTCCTCTCTTGATGCTTTGTCTGATTTTTTGGTTTTAATATTCAAACTTTTAAAAACAATTATTTTTTTACTGTGTTTTCAATTAAATCGAAGGGGAGGGTGGCTTTTAAATCATACCCCTCCCTCTCTAGCATATTTTGAATTGGTTTAAATTTTCATTTGTCACATTCAAAGTTTTCCTTTTTAATCACGCTACAGCGGCGAAATTTGGCTTAATTGGTTCTTCCTTTTTTCCGTTAATAAATTCTTCGCATGACGGCATGTTCAACACTTTTTCAGAAGGCATTTTTTTTTATCAAGCTGCTCGCCAATTTCCGGAAAATAATTGACACTCACTAGAGCAGCCAGTTCTGATACTTACTGAACTCAGTACATTGAAAGACAATGATGCGCGCACACACTCATTGAAACATACACACATAAATATAACACTCACACACATTGAAAGATGTGTGTGTGTGTGTGTGTGTGTGTGTGTGTGTGTGTGTGTGTGTTTATGTATAAATCATTTTGTATAAATAATTTTTTTTTATATTCTTTCAAATTTTCTTTCATCATTAAGTAAGTGTAATTTACATTTCTACGTTTTCTCCTTGCATGTTGCGATATTCCACATCTTTGCTACTCCCAACAAATGAAAAGAGACGCTTGGTTTTTGTTTAGTGTTTTTAGTGCTTTTTACAATGTTGAATTTTCGCTGTCTTTCATAGTGTGTGTGTTTATGTATATGCGTGTATGTTCAATGTCGCGTGTGTGTGTGCGCGAGACGTAGTCTTTTAACGTACGGAGTTCAGTAAGTATCAGAACAGGCTATTTGAATGAGTGTCAATTATTTTCTCGAAATTTGCGTGTGGCCTGATAAAGCAGCTGATTTGTCTTTGACAGCGTAACGGTCTAAAACCTTGGCCATATTACGCAACTAAATGTGTTCTGTTAGTTAAATAATTTCAGCTCAACCAATAAGTATTTATTGCATGACCAACCTCAGAAGTCACCGCACGCCACTGATATATATATATATATATATATATATATATTATATATATATATATATATATATATATATATATATATATATATATATATATATGTATGTATGTATGTATGTATTATGTATGTATGTATGTATGTATGTGTGTGTGTATGTATATATATGTATATATATATATATATGGTGAGCAGTAAGATGATAGAAGACCAGCACATAAAAACCCAAAATGAGGTTCAAGGACTCCCTCAGAATTGCTCTGATGCAGACAGAGGTTTCAGTTGTTGATTGGGAGTGGGAGGCACAAGGCCGAAATAGAGGGAGGAAAAGGGTGCACAGTGGTTGTTCGAAGTTTGAAAGACAGAGAATGAAACACGGAAAGATCAAGAGAAGGTTTAGAAAGAACAAATCTGTAGAAAATGAGGGAGTGTTACTTTTTATGTATGTGATTTGTGGGAGGAAATGTTTGAGTCATGCAGGCTTGGTCAGCTATCAGAGAACTCACAGGAATCAACCCCTTATAAATTATGATACACCTATTGTTCACAACAGAACACGTGCAACCTGTGGAAAGGTGTGCCTTTCAGTTGGAGGATTGAAAAGGCATGTAGTCAAAAAACTTCACACTGTGGTATCTGTTTCCTCTGCCAGCCAGCACAGCTGTGCATCATGCAATAGAATGTGCAAATCTTTGGTCGGGCTGAAGAGTAATATAAGGGCTTCACATTGCATCATCAATGACTCATTTCAATGATTCTTTCTAGAAATAGCTTTGCTCATATACGAGAAAGCAGCCATTATATATATATATATATATATATATATATATATATATTATATATATATATATATATATATCGGAAGGTATATATATATACCTTTTTATACATACCTATTCTTGTGTGTGTGTGTATGCGCACACATATGTACAAATATAGATGTCTAAATATGTGTGTATATATGTGTATGTACACATGCGCAGGCGCGTACACACATACGCACACATATATTTGCATGAAGATTTCCTCAGTACATTCAGCAAATAATCCAGCTTTTTCAGTTACGGACACTCTAAAAACCACAAGAGTGACTTACATAATTTGAGAATAAGTTATGGCTACACACTCACGGATTCTTAAATCTCTCAAAAACAACTCGTTAATGTAACATTTCACTTACAAATATATGCATATAAACATATTTCCGCTTTCTGTCTCCGTTATTATCATATCTTTAGCAAAAGAGATTTTAAGTGTGTCAAGTGTTGAACAATAACGGCTTTAACGGAGTAAATTTGAATGTAAATGAATTGGAAATAAGAACGAAAGAAAAGCAGGAGAAGCTGTTGTAGGAAGTTTATAAAAGAAAGACATTACTGAATTTGTTTTGCAAGATTGCTGTTGTGAAATCGTGTGTTGAAACAGATATTGTTATATTTGGCAAGAGAAAAAGAAAATGACCATCCCAAAAGAAAAACACTTTACGAGAAATTAAATGCAAAAAATGTTGTTTATTAGTGACAGTAATTATATATTATTTGATTTTCTTTATTATAGTACAAGGCCTGTTTAAGAGAGGCTTGGAATGTATGTTTACATTATATATTTTCTAGGTCAAATAGAAATTGCGTTCTCAAATGGCTAACAATAGTTATGTACATAACAATGGTAATAACAGTAATTTAGTTGTATATATGCGATCAGTAAGAATGAAAAGCACAAAACAGGTGAAAAAGACAAAAATAAAATAAATTATTGATTCGAATGATTGTATAAAAATAATACTGTTCTCATGATAAATGACTTGTATTTACGAAAGTTCACCTCTGGTTACCCATTTAAGTGTTGAAGAGAATGGAAGGGAAGATCTGCTGGGTGCTGGGGTAGTTTCTTTTCTACTGTTACATTTTATGAAATTATGAATACATGTATAGGCAATCGGTGACCAAACTGTGCCCGGCGCACATGGCATTTCATAATATGAACCCCATTCCGTACATTGAATGAACTTTGTTGGGTCTGGGTGACTGAAATAAAATTTACCAGCGCCAATATTTTCTTTAGTGCATGGGTTGTTGTTAAGAAGTGTGGGTAGGATCATTTGTGTGCCTTGAGACGTTACTGTTGTGCTATCTTCATTCATCTTGTTTCCACTTTTTCTAATGCATGTATAGGCAATCTGTGACCAAACTGTGCCCAGAGGACATGGCATTTCGTAATATGAACTCCATTCCGTACATTGAATGAATTTCTGAGGATCTGGGTGAGCAAAATAGAATTTACCTGCGTCAGTATTTTCTTTCGTGCATGGGTTATTTTTAAGAATGGTGCATGAGGTAGACGTCTCCGAGTCTTTGGTTGCTTCAGTGTTATCGTTAGTTAGCGGGTTGCTGTTCTCTCTAACACATTCAGTGACACTCTGTGACCATATTGTACCCGGCGCACACAACATCACGGAGAATGTACCCCATTCAGTGCATCTAATGTACTTTCTAGGGTCTGGATGAGCGAAATAGAATCTTCCTGCTTCAACATTTTCTGTTGTACATGGATTCATGACACTTTCTGTAGTTTCATCTGCTGAATTAAGAAGATATCACAGAAAATATTATACACAGTTAACATATATTGCAAAAAAACAAAAACAAAAAAACAAAAACAAAATTGGATTCAAGTGTATTCGTTGTGACAAATGTGTTGATGCTAACTACTTTTATGTACATTTAATAGTTTGGCTGAAACCTGCCTTTTTCTATAGTCTTTGGTGCGCACTTTGAATAGCATTTCAATTTAATTAATGTTCATTCTACAAGGAAAGTTTATAAGTCGGCTCTTAAAGTTCTAATTTTTCCATAAGTAATAGACTAACTGAAAACTGAATATTTTTACAGCTTTGAGCTTTTACCGAGAACATCCAAAACTGGTGAGTAGACAGTATGTTCAAACTAGTGACAAGGCCCAAAAGTTAGCACTAGCGTAGACCCGCCAAGACTCTCAGGGTTTGGTGGTAGTGTTAAATTTGACAAAATATTAAGTCTGCTACGCTCACAAAATCGGTTTGTGCATTAAGAATACAGTCCAAGAAACTGAGAGATGGACATGTCTATCAGGAGCAGTAAGGAAGTAAATCGAATAATTGTCTACCACTAACTTATAGTTTAGGATTCTATTCCCCAAAAAAAAATTGTCAGCTAGGCCTCTATTAATTTCAACAACAACAACAACAACAACAACACAACAACAACAACACCACCACCACCACCACCACCACCACCAACAACAACAACAACAACAACAGTAATAGCAACATCCACAACTTCTGTAGGGATTTAAAAACAGCTCTTCTGTTAAGAGCCAGTCTCTATTTTTCACCCTTTTTTGAAGATCAAATACATACATACATACTACATACATACATACATACATACATACATACATACATACATACATACATACACCCTCACACGTACACACATAAATGAAATGATTTCTAAATATATATATATTACTTACTAAGTTCTTGATTAGATAATTTCAATGGTTTGATGGGTAGCTTACAATATTTTTCATAGTCTTGAATAGGTATAGATTTATCAAGTGATAAAACATAGAAGATCATTGCAAGAGCTGAATAAAGGGGTTTATCAAGATCAGCTATATCAAATGAAGAAACTTCTTCACCAGTCAATAGTTTGCTAATTCTACATTGGTTGAACAAGGATGTCTGGCAGGCAGTTTGTGCATCAGTTAGTTGAGAACTGTTAACCTAGAATATAGAATATAGACAATTTGACAAATGTAAAATAAATAAAATAAAAGTAAAAACAATAGTTCGATAGATTAGCAGAAGTATGGAAACAATGACATGAATATATAGTTGTTTTTTTTTTTTACCTAGGAATTAAGAATAGAATTTTGTTGTTAAGATAACTTTCTGTTTTGGTGAACTAGTCTTCTTGAAAGCTTATAATATATTATTAACTAGCAGTATCGCCCGGCGTTGCTCGGGTTTGTAAGGGAAATAACTATAAAGCATTTTTAGAGAGTTATAGCAAAAAAATAGCAAAAAATGCATTAAAAATGGAAAAAAAAATTATGGTAAATTTTTTTTAAAATCGTTGACTCATCGTAGACATATTTAGAGAGTTACTTCCCTTATATTAAAAAAATATGCATTAAAATGGGAAAAATGATGGTAAATTATTTTTAAAATCGTAGACTCATCGTAGACGCGCACTAATACCCAGAAGGGCTTGATATGAATCACGACTATAAGATACCCGGTTTTGGTTAAACTGCATCGCAAAATGTGGGAGTAGTTAGGAATCTAAATCGGAGTAGACAGACACACGACCTTTCTTTTATATATAAAGATATAACTTTGCAAAATCGGTTGCGCTCACGTTCTCCTTCCAGGGTCAATAAGATAAGTATCAATGAAGCTAAGAGCCGATACAATCGACTGTTCTCCCTGCCTGGCAAATGTGTGACATTGTGTTCATATTAGAAAATAGTATACATTGGGTGAAAGAAGTCCCCTGAGAATCCAGGTATTACCTATTTACCGGTTAAGCGCCTAATAAATCATATGCTAATCTCTAATTTAAGTGAGTTCTTTGCATTAAATGAAAACGCTTACCCGCCATATACCTCCTTTTCCAGTTATATATGGAACACCATTATTGCTTCGGAGAAAAGCTAAATCCTGGAGACATTTCCTATCAAAGGATATATTATATGATGTAAGGACATCTAAAACACGTTCGACAATGTCATCGCCGACTTTTCCTTCAGTTACGATGTCTTTAGTTGGTTGGCCACTGCAGAGCAACGGTAAAAATATGCAAGCTTCGATAAGCCACTTCATCGTAGTTGCTACTTTCAAGCAATTCTCACAAGTAAAGTGTTGGGGAAAAATACTTCTATTTATCCTCTTCATACCGGATGCAACAGACTTGGAAAGTAGTAAGATTTTTCCCTTTTCTTTTTTTATGCATTTACGTCATTAATCAAAAATGTTGGTGAATAATTTCTATGAAGTATTGAATTGTAAAAAGTAGGTAGGGACGTTGTTTCTATACACATTGTTCACAAGGTACCTAACGAGTAATTGTAAATATTGTTTCGACTTCCACGACTGACTGAAGCGCTTTAATATTTCCCATATAAAATTTGTTACATTCCTCATTACCGTTTCCTGTATGACATCGACATTAAGCAAGCAACAAAAGGTGATGCAGTAGTGGCTTGACATGCGGATCTATACAACAAAGAGACTGTAGTATCCGGTCCTACCGGATACTACCCTGAGAAAAAAATCTAAAAATATATTCCTACTACAATGCACCAGCTCGTCTTTTCTCATCAATCACTAACTTCAGCCTAAAAATACTTTTCACTCTCCCAAATCGCCCAGCCCAAAATTCCTAACCGTTCTGTCGTCTCTTCTTTTAGCTGCCCCCACAAAAATAATACACAGCTGTCTCGACTAGTTTACATATATCGCTGTTAATTGCTGCCATTCAATACTCATATCAAAGACATTAACCATATCTCCACTTTTTCAAGATGTTTTACTTCCCTCCAAACTTCTCTTCACTAGAAATGTTAGTTCCCTCAAAGCGTTATCGCTCCCAGTGAGATAGTCTCTCGTCTATAAAATTCATCTCAAACCATAGTACAACAAATCAAGCTAGCGTCTTTATATTACAACCTGTCGAATCCCTATTCTAAATCGATTCTTTTTCTCTGATAATTTTTACAAATAATTGAAATGAGTAAGCATTGTCACCAAGATAGGCATCAATTGTGCAACCTTGTTCGTTCGCCACGTTGAAGCCCAAATATTCACTTAGCTGGGCAGGTCCCCGAATTATTTGCCTGTTTTGATGATAATTTTATCGAAACCATCAATACACTCCACTTTTCCATTTTCTAATCTACGACCTATCAGAAATAAATTTCTTTAACTTGATGATGTTGTCTTTAACAACTTAAAAAGATTATATCTGGCAAGATATATCAAGACTTCCTAGCTGGCAATCATAGGTTTCAAATGGAATTTTAAGGGAAGGTAACATGAATTGACAAGGAATTTATTTTCGAAATTGTAGTATGATGTGTGCTACATCATCGGACAATGTGTTGGACTATCGATTGTATGGAATGAAAAAGTCACCACAGTATACCACAAAAACAAATCTTACATTAGCATTTTTAAAAACTTTTATACAACAACTAACCATCGCCCATCTGATTAACGATGTAACAATATAATATTGCGTCTTCTGACAATATAGTGGAAACTTATTTTTGGAGTATGTTTTTAATTCAGATGTTTTTGATAAAGGCACAATTTTGATCTGAACTCTGTCGAAAAATTATACCAGAGTATTAAATCAAAACTGACTCTAAGAAGTTTTAGACATTACGAATCTTTACAAACTTGTTGCCATCTTAAATATGCTTGAGGGATATTCGAACCCGTAAGAAAGCCATTCCCTGTATTTTGTCACGGAGAAAATTTCTCGCTGTAGACGAAAAGGTGTTAATATATTGAGCCAGCTCAATATATTAATATATCAATATTAATATCATATTAATATATCAACAAAAAAATGTGATCGTCTGCACAGCGTTGTTCCGGAAGAAGTTTAGGTTCGTGTTCATTCATAAATGCAGCCAAGTCTGTGATGTTACAATTTGCCTCTCTTGCTATGTCTCTTGAAGTTAAATCACTAATTTGATGGTTTGTTTTTGGCAGTCCAGAGCCAGACTCTTGCAAATGTTTACCCGCCCCCATGGCCAAAACTTCATCCACAGTTTCAATCAGTGATTGGTTAAAAATTGTTTCAGAGAATTGAATATTGATATCTGGGTTTGCCTGTTGAACTGCATACTTTAAGTCTTCAGCCATGTCCTCATGATGTTTCATTCAAAGCTGTAGGAGACTGCCAAGCTGACACATATTCAGTATAATTGCACAAAAGGTACGGAGTCTCCTTGGAGAATCTGATATCGATGCTTCAGTCAATGCAAGTTCCCAATGCTTATCATTTTCTAAAATAAGTTTGTTGGTAGCATGCTTCCCTATAAGTTTCACACACATGACCATTTACCCTCCTCGAATTTTAGAATGATTTGGGAACACGTACTTCATGCGAAAAGAGCCGTAAGTAGCACCATTCTTCTTGGCTTGGGGGGACGCTATAAATTCTTGCAAGAACGTCAGCCGTTTCCTCTTGTGCTATTTATTGTTTCTCCAGGTGTAACTCTTGGGTGATGTGTGTAAAGTTGTTTTCTTGCTTTCTTGCATCTTCATCTACTTGACACAACTTAAAAAAGGAAGCAAGGGTAGTTTCTTTTGGAGAAAGTGCTTGATACCCTCATCACCAGGAACTACCCACCTTCACTTATTGACATATGCATTCAACGTGCTGGTGATGAGGGTATCTTTTAGTTCTTGTAGACGTGTGTCTCTGGTGTTTGCATTAGAAACTATAGTACATATCCTTTTTGCTAGATTGAAGGGGATATTCATTCTGGTGTGTCTGGGGTGGCATGAATTGAATGGAAGATATTGCTTAGAATCTGTAGGCTTATAATATATGTCTGTTTCTATTACATTATTAGCTTTCTTAATGAGGATATCGAGGAAGGGGAGTTCACTTATTGACATATGCATTCAACGTGCCCTTCAACTTAACATCCAGGAACTGAGACATCCCAAATCAAAGAAAAATTTACGACCAAAAGCCTTACCATATATATCTCCACACACAACCCTCTCAACAATGAAGCCTTCGGCACCATCCTCGAAAACATACCCCTCCTAAAAAAAGACCACAGAATGAACACAATCTTCCAAACACACACGATCATAAAAAGCAAGAGACACCCTAAATCTATGAAAAGTCTCCTAACACAAGCCCGAATACACTCTTCAACACAGAAGCCGACAGTAAAAAAATGTGGAAGACCCAATTGCGGGATATGCGATTATCTAATTGAGGGATCAGAGTTCTCCTTCAAACAGGGACAACGGTTTACAGTGAAAAGCAACTTCACATGTGCCTCGGAGAACCTGATATACACACTAACCTGCTCTGGGTGTCAAGAGCAGTACATAGGCCAAACAAAAAATAGTTTGCGTAAAAGAATGGCCCTGCACAGATCCCAGATAAAAATTCCCCAAAACAGAAAAATGGCTTTCAGCCAACACATAGATACTTGCGCCAACAACAAAACACCAGGCTTCAGGATTTTCCCCCTCTACCAATTCAGGGACGATACAACCTCGAGACAACGAATAAGTAAAGAAACTCTCTTTATTACAAAATACAGGCCACTTCTTAACGGGTCTACGACAAACGATTTATACACCTCAGCTTTAGAATAACACAAATACACACGCAAATATTACATTCCAAAGAATCCATTACAAATCAGCCCCAATCACAGCTATAATCCATAGCGTGCCAACTTCAAGTCATACAACACCTCACCACTTCCACTCATTCACATTCTCCCTTCTCTTTCTTCTTCTTCCTCTTCTTCTTCATCATCATCATTATTATCATCATCATCGTCGTCATCATCATCATCATCATCATCATCATCATCATCATCATCATCATCATCATCATCATCTTCTTTTTCTTCTTCTTCTCCTTCTCCTTCTTCTTCTTCTTCTTCTTCTTCTTCTTCTTCATCATCATCATCAACATCGTCATCATCATCATCATCATCTTCTTCTTCTTCCTATGCTCCACCTTCTACTTCTTAACTTTATCACTAATGCTTTTTAGTATAACACCTACGCAAATTCCATAAACAAACCTTTCAATAGAAATATTCTCCTGAATTGAACTGCAACAGCTAGCCGCCAATGACCATTCAAAATACGACAATCAAGGCACATCACCATCATCATCATCATCATCATCATCATCATCATCATCATCGTCATCATCATCATCATCATCTTCTTCTTCTCCTTCTCCTTCTTCTTCTTCTTCTTCTTCTTCTTCTTCTCCTTCTTCTTCTTCTTCTTCTTCTTCTTCTTCTTCTTCTTCTTCTTCTTCTTCTGCTCCACCTACTTCTTAACTTTATCACTAATGCTTTTTAGTATAACACCTACGCAAATTCCATAAACAAACCTTTCAATAGAAATATTCTCCTGAATTGAACTGCAACAGCTAGCTGCCGCTGACCATTCAAAGTACAACAATCAAGGCACTCCCAAATTTTTCCACCCCTTCTCCTCATCATCCTTCTTCTTCTTCTTCTTCTTCTTCTTCTTCTTCTTCTTCTTCTTCTTCTTCTTCTTCTTCTTCTTCTTCTTCTTCTTCTTCTACACAACCAAGAGTTCACAACGACCTCGAACACACAAGTGCAAACAAGAGAGACAGAGAAAGGCAGAAACAAGGAAAATGCCACTTATATTTGAACACTATACAAATATTCCTTTAAAAAAACTTTTCTTTTAATTTTTCTAAATTTAATTATTTAATCGTTACAGTTGAAAAGGTCTCAAAATGACCGAAACCGGTACTGAAATGTTCTTTATAAAATTATTTTAGCATTTTCTATCTTGACTTGTTTTTTCATATATATCAACTCGTGTGTTCCTTTTCACCCTTATATATATATATATATATATATATATATATAAAGATTCATTTATTCCAGAGAACTTTCAGAATATATTATAGAGGTACAGAGGCTTAAAGCTTGATCATTTTTATGCAATCAAAAAGCAAGATCTAGGAGTTGGCGTTTCCTACGTGATAGCTATCACAAAATGAAAATAAAAATGTTTTTACTTTCATTTTATGATAGATAGACGAAGTTTGAAACAAAATGAAAGCAATTACATGTCATATCAAGACGGAGAGAGAGAGCAGCAAGAGTAAGAGAACGTGTGGTAAATATATATACCAGTGATGACCTCAGAAAAAGGTGCGGATCAACTTCCAACTGTTCTTTCAGTTCACGACACGCATTCAGTTGTGACTACTTTTGATCTTCCGTGAGCAAGCGAGACACAAAGTTTGCTGCAACTCTTTTCATTCGCAATTCCTCGCTCAAAATTCGAAAATTCGTTGGCAGGAGCTCCAGGACACACCAGTCATATCAACAAGTTCGTCAATTGTTCGACGCCCCCCCCCAGATCAGTTCATGAATTTTTGTGATGTTTTCATTCGTTCGGGAGATCGACGCTGGCCTTGAACCAGGTTGGTCTTCAAGCGACAGGTGATCATTCCTAAAGCGTAAACTTGTGTTTTGCTCATGGCAGCACCCTTGTAAGCTGTTTGAAGCATAACAACTGTTTTGGCCGCCGTTTGCCCAAACAGAAAACAGAATTTCACGGAATCTCACGGTTTCTTAGTTTCAGCTATCGCAAAACACGAACAGGAGAGAAACACTGCAAAACAAAGACATACCAAATGACAGTACGGCCTCAAGCGACGACACCGGTCGGCAAACTGATGCCTGGGGGTGGCATCAAGTGGCTTCTAGCTGCGGAAGCTTGAACTACAACAGGCTTGTTGCACAGAGAACGAATCCGGTTGCTTTGGGGGTACCTCCTATATATATATATATATATATATATATATATATATATATATATATATATATATATATATATATATATATATATATATATATATATATACATATATATATCTAAATAGGATAAAATTTTTCGAAAAAAACTCTATCGATGGCCAGCATATTAAAAATACCTTTAAAGGTTAAATTTATAAACAACTTATAAACAAGGGCAAACGAAAAGAATTCTAATGCCAAATATGCCGAAAATAGACAAATCGTCAATAACCATATAATTTATCACTATAAGCACGCGTCTCGAAGTAAGCCGATAGAAACTTCTAAACAATTCCGTTATTATCGTATCGGTCTCAATTTCAAAGTTAATTCATAAGAATTTTCTCCTCGTCAGCGATAAATAAGGTAAGAAATAAATGAAATACTTACTTATACCATGGAAGAAGCAAACACTAAGTCATGAGCACACTTAAATACCCCAAATAAATCCAAAATACAAAACTCTCTATGAGAGTTTTCAGCACGTGCCTCGAGGTGTGCTGGCGAATTTCTATTTTGGATTTATTTGGGGTATTTAAGTGTGCTCATGACTTAGTGTTTGCTTCTTCCATGGGTATTAGTAAGTATTTCATTTATTTCTTACCAAATTTATCGCTGACGAGGAGAAAATTCTTATGAATTAACTCTGAAATTGGGACCGATACGATAATAACGGAATTTTTTTAGAAATTTCTATCGGCTTACTTCGAGACGCGTGCTTATAGAGATAAATTATATGGTTATTGACGATTTGTCTATTTTCGGCATATTTGGCATTAGAATTCTTTTCTTTTGCTCTTGTTTATAAGTTGTATCTATCTATCTATCTATCTATCTATCTATCTATCTATCTATCTATCTATCTATCTATCTATCTATCTATCTATCTATCTATCTATCTGTCTGTCTGTCTGTCTGTCTGTCTGTCTGTCTGCATATATATATATATATATATATATATATATATACATATAGGAAAGGCGTAAAAGACAGAGACAGATAGGACAGATACAGAGGGGGTAGATTTAGCAATTTAAAAGTCGATTTATTTCTCGTAGTAAATTATATTTCTTTATTACTAACGGTACTTTAGCTAGGAGTGATGACAAGTGTAGGGCAACAACTGCAAAACGATTTCCTTTAAGGTCTTTTTTCATTCGAGGGAACAAAAAATGTCGCAGGATAAAGATCAGGTGAATAAGAAGGGTGGGCACAAGATCGAGTTATGCCATTTTTAGTCAAAAACTGTCAAAAACTCAAGGCGGTATGCACAGGCGTGTTGTTGTGATGAGACCACTACACTCCATTTTGCCCAGGTCGGGGTGTATGTGTCTCATCGTTTCTCGTAAATGCTTCAGAACTGCCAAATAACATGTCTGGTTAACAGTTTGACCGGGAGGAACAAATTCTGTGTGGACAATTCTTTTTGTATCGATGAAACAAACCAGCATCGTCTTGATACTAGACTTCACTTGACGTGCTTTTGTGGTGGGCGTGATGAGATTGAACGCTTTCATTGACTTGATTGCTGCCTCGTTTCCGGATCGTAGCCGTAACATCAGCTTTCGTCACTAAAGATGACGTTATAAAAACGGTCCGGATCAACCTCCAACTGTTCTTTCAGTTCATGACACCAATTCAGAAACTTACAGGAAATGTTTTTCAGAATATACCTTCGTAACATGTGTTTACATTGAGACACCCAGAAAGGCACACCACTGTTTTAGAATAGAAATATATTTAGAATTTAATGATGATAATATTAACAATTATGTAATCGATTTCTCTATTATAAGAAGACGAAAATTTACACCAGTAGTTCCAGAAGTGTGGTATCTTTTACGTGTAGATATTAGGGTTGTTGCAATTCCTTAGAGAAAAGGAGTTACGCATATTCTTGAAAGAGCTCTTCTGTTTATACAGAAAGGTAAAAAAATTCGCTGCAACTCTTTTCATTCGCAATTCCTTGCTCACATTCTTTGGCGGGACACAGCCGTCATATCAACAAGTTCGTCAATTGTACGGCGACAGTCCTCGAAGATCAGTTCATGAATTTTCGAAGTTGGTCTTCAAGCGACAAGTGACCATTCCTAAAGTGTGAAAATCACTTGTAAACTTGTAAGTCGTTTGAAGCATGACAACTGTTTCGGCCGCCGTTTGCCTCAACAGAAAACAAAATTTCACGGAATCATGGTGTTCCTTCGTTTCAGACATCGCAAAAATCGACGAACCGCGGGGTAGCACTGCAAAACAAAGAAGCACCATGTGGAAGTACAATTCTATACGACGACACCGGTAGGCGAAGGTGGCATGAAGTGATTTCTAGTTGCGGAAGCCTGAACTACAACGAGCTTGTCCCACTGAGAAAGTTTTCCGGTTACTTTTGGGTACTCCCCCGAATAGCTTTCAGAAACGTTGTCTAGAAAAATTCTCATCCTATTAATTGCAACAGCCCTAAGAACTCTTTTGGAATTCTTTCTCTTTAAAAC
Source organism: Octopus sinensis (assembly GCF_006345805.1). Taxonomy (NCBI): domain Eukaryota; kingdom Metazoa; phylum Mollusca; class Cephalopoda; order Octopoda; family Octopodidae; genus Octopus; species Octopus sinensis. The sequence continues at coordinate 82,216,531 of NC_042997.1, read as the reverse complement.
ATCAATTTAGTCTTTAAGCAAAAAGAACAACTGTACAGGAACTTACAGGAAATGTTTTTCAGTATATATTTTTGCAACATGTGTTTACATTGAGACACTCAGAAAGGCACATTGCTGTTTTAGAATAGAAATATATTTGGAATTTAATGATGATAATATTAACAATTATGTAATCGATTTCTCTATTAAAAGAAGACGAAAATTTACACCATTAGTTCCAGAAGAGTGGTATCTACCACGTGTAGATATTAGGGTTGTTGCAATTCCTTAGAGAAAAGGAGTTACGCATATTCTTGAAAGAGCTCTTCTGTTTATACTGAACATAGAGATAGTGCAGATATAGATACAATTTTAGTTCACCTTAAAATTATTTTCATTGAATGATATCACTAGTCTGCAAGAAAATGTTTATGCATAAATTTCAGGAAGATCCTGATAACAATGGAGCGACAAACATTTAGATTCTAGGGAAGATTATTTCTCATAATATTTTGTTTCTTATTTTTGCTGTTATGAACATTAGAGTTGTATTTTATGCAAATATATTAGTATGTGACTTATGTTTATTATTTATGTATTGCGTTACATCTTTTAGACTTTGGAGGTTTTATTATAGGAATAAGCAACGCGGTTAACTGACTTCCTATTAGAAAGATAATCTGGATATGTACTTAGAAAGTTTTGAAGCATTATTAGACAGTAGCTGGTATTTACATTAATATTCTGCATTTTCGGATTAGGGCAATATTTACCAGAACCAAAATTTAGGTTTATATTTAAGAAATTAAAAATTTGCATCTGTAACGTTTAAATCATACATTGAAAAATTAGTTGCGAGGTGGGAGCGCTAAACAGTGGTGTGCATAAACGAATATGTCAGTGGCAAGTTCAAACTCGTAAACAAGCCATTCATAAGTGGTGCTGCGAGCTGATTTAGGTGTATCTAACCATTTGCTACAGCGTGTAATTTTCTCCATGACAAAACACAGCGAATGGCTTGTTTACTAGTTCGAACTTGCCACTGGCATATTCGAGCTGGTTAACATTGCATAAAAAATTAGTAGTTAATCATTCCAGTAAGGACTGAACTCAATGGAGCGAAATATCGAACAACGTAAGGGTACAAAAACACCCCAGCAGTATACTGTAGGTTGATCACAGTTTCATACCCTACTATGTTTGATCCAAAAAGAATTATGAGAAAAGAGCAAAATAATATAAATGTCTGAATCACTAATTAATATAAATCGTTTCTAACGTTTTACCGGACATATTAATCTGCATTTATGATTTACAATAGAATTTTTAAGTGTAATGTATTGTCTACGCAACGCTAAATTTTCCACTCTATTGACTATTTATAGGCTAGTAGCTTTCTATGTTCCTATATTGAGAGAATAAGTGATAGCAAGTGATATTCTCTACCGTGGTCTCTCACTCACATACAAGCACACTGAAGTTATACTTGAGTGTGCTTGTATATGTACCCATACAAATACGATTATATATATATATACTAGCAGTATTGCCCGGCTTTTTTTATTTTTCATGCAATTTACGCATGCTTGCACGCGTGGTGAACACAGTTCCCATCAAACAGCTGACTGAGTAAAATTCACTATTCAATGCATGGGATAAGGCCTAAACAAACACATTATCGATTTTTGCACTTGCGAGAATTTTGGAACAGAAATAGCGCAGTTCAATTTTCATTCGCCTAAACTTTAAGTGACTCATTTTTGGTGGTTCTACGATTTGTTGGCTAGGAGGAGATGTGCCAGGACACACACAGACACACACACAGATACACACACAGACGCACAAGTTGAGTTATATATATATATATATATATATATATATATATATATATATATATATATATATATATATATATGTGTGTGTGTATGTGTGTGTGTGTGTGTACATTTATGAGCATAGATTTTCCTCCGACATCAAAATAAAGAAAACACCCAAATCTAAACTGGAACGGAAATATGTTTCAGCCGGAATTGACGAGAACTGATCGGAATGACTGAATGAGACAGCTAAGCATCAATGTACATGAGAAAAGAAGCAGTGGGGATAAACGTACAAATTGTAAGGTAAAGAAACTAAGATCTGAAGGCAGGAAGTGTTATGATGTTCCTCATTGGTCAAAAATGAAATTATAAGTATTGTGGTGGTACAACTCATATAGTTCTGTGATACAAAACAAAGAAAACACCAGTAACTTTTGAAGAACCAATGTTGTTAGATTTCTCTCATCAAACTCATTGCATGAACTCTTACTGATGAACTCTAAAAATATTAATCGAGTTATTTATATATATTTGAAGTAAGGCCATATCACATTGAAAACAGCGGTTCTCATACGGTCATAAAAGTTAAGCAACGTCGGACGTAGTTCATAGTTAGATGGATGATTTATCTGAAATCTAGGTGATGTAAAGTGGTGCTGCAGCATGACCACAATTAATTATGTGAAACAGATAATACTTATATGAGTGTGTGTGAGAAAGTTTTTATGTGTGTGAGTATGTGAGTGTTTCAATACACTAATAATGAATATAGGAATTATAAAACGAAAACAATAAGAAATTATATAGGAATATATATTTTATTTATAGGTACTGATTATGTACAATATTTAAAATTTTTGACATAAGAAATACAATTTTATGGAGGTGGACGGAAAATATCTTAAGGGATACCAAATATCTAACAATTTCTAAATCACATAAGACTCGTCATGCGAAAAGCATCTTCGCTTATGGAATATTATACAATACGCAGGAAAAATCATGTGAATAAACGAAAGTAAAAATATCGATATTATAATGACCATTTCATATTTTGTACATCACATTTCGTTTATGAGAAATAAAGAATAATGAAAAACACTTTGGCAAGAAATTACGATAGGAAAATATAGGCAAAATCATATTTGTCACGTGTTATATTAGAAAAACACAAGGTTGAATTTAAAGTATAATAGCAGTACACACAAATATTTTAAAAGAAACGCATTTATAGTTCGAATGAACAAACATAGCATGGTGTCGAGCATAATAGTTTGGTAATTCGCTTTTATAAATTATGAATCAATGCATATGTCCTTTGTGACCACCATGTTCCTTCCGCACACGCATTACAAAGTATGTAGCGAATTCTGTACATTGAATAAATAAATTTTTATTTGGAAGTGAAAATAAAATTTACCAGCGGTAAAATACTCCTTCGTACAGGGATTGTTAATGGTGGATTTGGTGGTGTTCGGGGTTTCCCCCAGTCGTAGCTATGGTCTGTTGATTGCTAACATTGTTGTTGTTAACGTTGCTATCATCTGCAATGCAGCAGAAAAGGCGGCGAGCTGGCAGAATCGTTAGCACGTCGGGCGAAATGCTTCGCGGTATTTCGTCTGCCGCTACGTTCTGAGTTCAAATTCCGCCGAGGTTGACTTTGCCTTTCATCCTTTCGGGGTCGATTAAATAAGTACCAATTACGCACTGGGGTCGATGTAATCGACTTAATCCGTTTGTCTGTCCTTGTTTGTCCCCTCTGTGTTTAGCCCCTTGTGGGTAGTAAAGAAATAGGTATAGGCGCTTTGTGACCACATTGTACCCGGTGCACACGGCATTACAAAGTATGTACCCCACTGGTTACATTGAATAAAGAACTTTTTGTTCGGATGAGCGAAATAAAATTTACCGGCGTCACTATTCTCCTTGGTACAGGGATTGTTAATGGTGGATTTGGTGGTTGTCGTGGTCTTGTCTGTCGTAGAATCGGTATGTTGAGTGTTAACATTGTTGTTAACGTTGCTATCATCTGCAATGCAGGTATAGGCGCTTTGTGACCACATTGTACCCGGTGCACACGGTATTACAAAGTATGTACTCCACTCGTTACATTGAATAAAGAACTTTTTGTTTGGATGAGCGAAATAGAATTTACCGGCGTCAATATTCTCCTTGGTACAGGGATTGTTAATGGTGGAGTTGTTTGTTGTCGTGGTCTTGTCTGTCGTAGAATCGGTATGTTGAGTGTTAACATTGTTGTCGCTAACGTTGCTATCATCTACAATGCAGGTATAGGCGCTTTGTGACCACATTGTACCCGGTGCACACGGCATTACAAAGTATGTACCCCACTTGTTACATTGAATAAAGACATTTTTGTTGGATGAACGAAATAGAATTTACCGGCGTCAATATTCTCCTTGGTACAGGGATTGTTAATGGTGGATTTGATGGTTGTCGTGGTCTTGTCTGTCGTAGAAACGGTATGTTAAGTTTTAACATTGTTGTTAACGTTGCTATAATCTGCAATGCAGGTATAGGCGCTTTGTGACCAGATTGTACCGGGTGCACACGGCATTACAAAGTAAGTACCCCACTTGTTACATTGAATAAAGAACTTTTTGTTCGGATGAGCGAAATAGAATTTACCGGCGTCAATATTCTCCTTGGTACAGGGATTGTCAATGGTGGATTTGATGGTTGTCGTGGTCTTGTCTGTCGTAGAATCGGTATGTTGAGTGTTGACATTGTTGTTAACGTTGCTATAATCTGCAATGCAGGTATAGGCGCTTTGTGACCACATTGTACCGGGTGCACACGGCATTACAAAGTAAGTACCCCACTTGTTACATTGAATAAAGAACTTTTTGTTCGGATGAGCGAAATAGAATTTACCGGCGTCAATATTCTCCTTGGTACAGGGATTGTCAATGGTGGATTTGATGGTTGTCGTGGTCTTGTCTGTCGTAGAATCGGTATGTTGAGTGTTGACATTGTTGTTGTTAACGTTGCTATCAACTGCAATGCAGGTATAGGTGTTTTGTGACCATATTGTACCCGGTGCACACGGCATTACAAAGTATGTACCCCACTTGTTACATTGAATAAAGAAATTTTTGTTTGGATGAGCGAAATAGAATTTACCGGCGTCACTATTCTCATTGGTACAGGGATTGTTAATGGTGGATTTGATGGTTGTCGTGGTCTTGTCTGTCTTAGCCTTGGTATGTTGAGTGCTAACATTGTTGTTGTTAACGTTGTTATCATCTGCAATGCAGGTATAGGCGCTTTGTGACCACATTGTACCCGGTGCACACGGCATTACAAAGTAAGTACCCCACTTGTTACATTGAATAAAGAACTTTTTGTTCGGATGAGCGAAATAGAATTTACCGGCGTCAATATTCTCCTTGGTACAGGGATTGTTAATGGTGGATTTGTTGGTTGTCGTGGTCTTGTCTGTCGTAGAATCGGTATGTTGAGTGTTAACATTGTTGTTGTTAACGTAGCTATCAACTGCAATGCAGATATAGGCGCTTTGTGACCACATTGTACCCGGTGCACACGGCATTACAAAGTATGTACCCCACTTGTTACATTGAATAAAGAAATTTTTGTTTGGATGAGCGAAATAGAATTTACCGGCGTCACTATTCTCCTTGGTACAGGGATTGTTAATGGTGGATTTGATGGTTGTCGTGGTCTTGTCTGTCGTAGCCTTGGTATGTTGAGTGTTAACTTTGTTGTTAACGTTGCTATAATCTGCAACGCAGGTATAGGCGCTTTGTGACCACATTGTACCCGGTGCACACGGCATTACAAAGTATGTACCCCACTTGTTACATTGAATAAAGAAATTTTTGTTTGGATGAGCGAAATAGAATTTACCGGCGTCAATATTCTCCTTGGTACAGGGATTGTTAATGGTGGATTTGTTGGTTGTCGTGGTCTTGTCTGTCGTAGAATCGGTATGTTGAGTGCTAACATTGTTGTTGTTAACGTTGTTATCATCTGCAATGCAGGTATAGGCGCTTTGTGACCACATTGTACCCGGTGCACACGGCATTACAAAGTAAGTACCCCACTTGTTACATTGAATAAAGAACTTTTTGTTTGGATGAGCGAAATAGATTTAACGGGCGTCAATATTCTCCTTGGTACAGGGATTGTTAATGGTGGATTTGGTGGTTGTCGTGGTCCTGTCTGTCGTAGAAACGGTATGTTGAGTGTTAACATTGTTGTTGTTAACGTTGCTATTATCTGCAATGCAGGTATAGGCGCTTTGTGACCATATTGTACCCGGTGCACACGGCATTAAAAAGTATGTACCCCACTTGTTACATTGAATAAAGAACTTTTTGTTTGGATGAGCGAAATAGAATTTACCGGCGTCAATTTTCTCCTTAGTACAGGGATTGTTAATGGTGGATTTGATGGTTGTCGTGGTCTTGTCTGTCTTAGCCTTGGCATGTTGATTGTTAACATTGTTGTTGTTAACGTTGCTATCAACTGCAATACAGGTATTGGCGTTTTGTGACCATATTGCACCCGGTGCACACGGCATTACAAAGTATGTACCCCACTTGTTACATTGAATAAAGAACTTTTTGTTCGGATGAGCGAAATAGAATTTACCGGCGTCAATATTCTCCTTGGTACAGGGATTGTTAATTGTAGATTTGGTGTTTGTCGTAGCTATTTTTGTCACAGCCTTGGTATGTTGAATGTTAACATCTGCAATGCAGGTATAGGTCCCTTGTGACCATAATGTACCCGGTGCACACGGCATTACAAAGAATAAACCCCTCTCCGTACATTGAATGTACTTTCTTGTGTCTGGATGAGCGAAATAAAATCTTCGCGCTCTTACGTTTTCCTTCGTACATGATTTCCTGGCAATCTCTATTACTTTAGCTCCTGAAAGAAAAATTAACGCAGACAATATTATTCACCGTTATTACAAATCTTTGAAATGTTGTTTTTCCTTTAAACTTTAAATTTCATTACAATTATTATTGCACGTGTTGACGTTAATATATTTATGTACCACTTATAATTTACTAAAAACCTACATCTGTTCTCTTTCTTTTCTTGGTGGGGTGCATTGGACATTTAAATGTAACTAGTGTAAACTTTCAGCTTTGCATGAACGTCAGTTTGAAATGTGTATTAATAGTAAGGCGACTCTTG
>NC_042997.1:82192042-82204542 GCF_006345805.1 Octopus sinensis | reverse complement strand
ACGAGGAATGCTTCAGGTATCTAGGGGTGGATGAAAATTTGTCCTGCAATGGCACATGCAACAAAGCACATGTCACTAAAGAATATTACAGCCTAATAAAGGAAATTTAGACCTCAGAACTCTCAGCATTCAATAAAACAGTAGCCCACAATGTGTTTGCAGTGTCAGTACTCATACCAACATTTGGATTGCTTGATTGAACGCTTAATGAGATCCAAGTTATTCATGTGAAAACCCGAAAAATACTAACATGCACACATAATTTCCACATAAACAATGGCGTAGATCGCCTCTACCTAAAACGAAAACAAGGCGACAGAGGTTTAACATCGATCCAAAATGAATGTCGCATCATATCCTTTCGGCAACATCTTTTAATCACCAAGTGTCGAAGTGCATCTCTTGACCAAGTTGGCATACATGAGGCTGATAACATCATAAGACTTGGAAGGCAGCTCCTTGAGCAACACTCTTTGATAACAGAATAGATGCCCAAAGAAGTCACACGACTCTACCGCAACGTATCATCAGATGAAAGGATGAGCCTATATGAGCAGAAGTCTATGTGTGGATATGTAGTAGAAAGTTCCGTGATGATAGTAACATCGATCATCAAAGCAGTTTATCATGGGCGAATAGCCGGATTACTACCACCCACTTTGAAGGGTATGCGTCTGCAATCCAAGAACAGGATATATCAACCAAATACTTGGTGTACAAAAGGGATAGAGATGCAGGAAAAGCCGTAAAATGTGACAACCGATGCAAATTTGTGGAGTTTACACTGAAGATATCACTCACATCATAAGCAGTTGTCCGAAAGTGTCATCACGGTTATATCTACCGAAGAGACATGACGTTGTAGCTAGGACATTCTATAATGAAATCCGACGGAAGGGTAATCCCGAGGACAAAGAAAGAAAACCCCACGATATGGTAGAAGCCATAGCCACTCCTAATAAAAAGGAATACTGGTGGAATGTACCAGTGAAGACCTCAATAAAATGTAAGCACAACAGACCTGATATAATGATTTGGGATAGAGAATAGAAACTGTGCACAGTTGTGGAAATTAACTGCCCAGCGGCTGTTAACATAAAGCTGAAGATCAGTGAAAAAGAGAACACCTATGCTGAACTATTGAGAAATCTGCTGTTACTTTATCCAAATTACAAGTTCAGAGGTTTATACCTGAAATTATAGGGACCCTGGGATATGTAGCACACTACTTAAATACCATCTTTGAGAAATTAGGCTTCTCAAAACTAGAAAGGAGAAAGCTAATTCGAAGACTACAGATCCAATCCATCAGTGGAACTGTAAAAATCTGTAAAAGTTTCCAGATGTTTATGACTTAAATATTGTTACGGGTTTAACTAGTGCAGTGTTTCTGTCCCACATAGGAATAATGGCACCATCATGTCTGGTGAAAATGTGACAGTCTTTTGTCTAATGGAGGACTAATGGGTTTTGGAATGACCTGTGACCTTGTGCGGGTGAATTAGGGGTCGCTCTGGACACCCCTTGAATATGTCGTGAGAGAGGATGAGGGGGCAGAGAGGGACAGGCAGAGAGTATGGTAGAGCTGTCAGGAGAGGGTAAGGGACAGTAGGCGATAGCGATAGAGTAAGAGCAGAGGGCAAATAGAAAGGATAAGCAGTAAGGGACAGATTGAGGATATAGATAGAGTATAGGGACCAGGGCAGTTAGAGAGGGTGTGAGCGGTACAGAGGGAGATGAGGGAGTGGAAGAAGGACAGAGACGAAGTGAGGTCTTGGCAGTCGTTGAGCGGTCGTCGAAGAACACAGACGGATCTTGCAGTCGCTGGCCGGTCCTCGAAGAAGACAGACGGACCTTGGATTTAAGGAGCAAGCGTTGGAATTCTTAGGAGCAAGTTGGATGCGAGAAAGCTTGGCGGCACATAAGGGAATTAGCAGTATTCAGAGGAATTAGCAGTATTGAGAGGAATGGGACACTGGCAGATTCAATTAGGAATTGAGGTATGTGTTTGTGCATTGATATGTGTCATGGGAAGAATAGTCAAGGACTCTGTCGATGTGGTCGATAAAGGACATTGTGAAGAAGAAGAGTAAAGGACTTGTTGATTGTGATGTTTAGGAAGAGACTCTAAAGAACTGTTGTCTTGGGACGTGTACTCTTGAATTGTTACATGATGTTGTATTATGCTTTGAGTTGTACTCTTGAAATGCTGTTGTATTATGTATTGAGTAGTCACGTGCATGCTTTGATGTATCTTGATGTTGTACCAATTGTAATTGTCGTATAAACTGTTGTTTGAATATAAGCCAGTGTTGCCAGTTGTTGCCTTGCCTCTTTGGGTTGTATCTCGGGTTGTGCCTCTGTATCTTTGTGCTGTTGAGGTTGTGGCAGTATCTATCTGTATCTCCTCTCTCCGCCTCTTTGGGTTCCGTGGCGGAACTTGTGTGAGCCGTTCGGGACGGGCGACGACGGGTGATTCCGTAACAATATATATGAGCATGTCTAGATATGTAACTTTATGCATGAGAATACATACATAAAACATAAATGCATACATACATACATACATACATACATAAAAGCAAAAATGCCCTGTTGTTGATGTTGAAATTCCAATGAAGGAGCCTTGGATCTAAGTTAGAAACCGCTCCTTTCTCTATTGACAAGCAATCTTGAAATAAACTAATAATGACATACATACTTTTTTACGCACATGCAAAAATATCATGTTAATGTTGTTGAAATTCCAGTGAAGGAGCCTTGAATATTGGTTAGAAACCAATTCTTTCACTATTAACAAGAAATCTTGAGATAAAACGGAATAATGACATACATACATACATACATACATACATGCATGCAATCCTCGCACTACTGCAAGACCTCTGTTTTTGGCACCTCGATGTAAGCGTTGAATGTGGCGGTCAATCCATATATCAAGGGTGGGGTCCTGGATTCTGCTCCCCACAGCTCGCGTCGGCATCGCGACACAGGAGTGGTTGACCGAAAATTTTCATGATCTTGTGCGTCTCTCCAACAAATCTAGGAGTCCAAGTAAAAGGTCATAAGCACTATTTTATCGTCTGACTAAAAGGTAAAAAAACTCCGAAGAACAAAGATACAAAAGCATCTGGAATTACATGGAAAATACGAGCAAGAGAAATAATATTCTTAAGATTATAAACCTGGAAAATTACAGGACAAGTTATTATACTTGGAAAAGTTCAGGACAGTTATTACATCTGGTAAAGTACAGAACAAGGGAAGTTTTACTTAAATATTGCAACTTAGGTTAAAATATCAAATAAAATATTTTGATTTAGAAATATTAGCTTTTTATTACAACTTATTACTTCTATTTGTTATTACTTGTTACTTCTACTAAAAATAAAAAAAATAACTCAAAATATTTTTTGCACTTCAAAAAAAATTCATTTTTCATATATTAATTAATAATTATAAATTTGAAAATAGGTTATAGAAAATAATAGTACATAATTGGTTAGTGCAATGTATAGAATAATACAAAAATTAGTTATATATTACGGCAAAATCTACCTATAACAACAAATTTACAGTAAAATTTGCTCGAGTTATTGCCTAAGTTATTGCCAAGTTTTCATATTTTTAGTCTTGTCCCAATGCCTATATTTTACATAATGAATTTGCCTACCATATATACTATTCTACTTAGCATAACAATTTAGCTATATTGGAACGTCTGGCTCTCATTTTCTAAAGTATTCTAGTGTGTCAATATTTTAACAAAATGATGGTACAATTTTTAATTTTAATGTTACTTTGTAAATTAAAATCAAACAATTTTTAATATTCAAATGTGATCCTTAGCTGCAATATTTTAAGTAAAACGTTTCTTGTTCGGTGCTTTACCAGATGTAGTAAGTTGTCCTGAACTTTTTCAAGTGTAATAAGTTGTCCTGTAATATTCTTAAGAATATTATTTCTCTTACTCGCATTTTTCCATGAAATTCATATTTTTCCAGGCTATGCTATTATGCTAATTAATAACGTGTCAAATGTGTCAGTTAGCGGTGCGTTGATACCTTTTCATTGCCTCAATGACGCCGGTAACATATATTAAAAGTCCCCTTATAGAACTATATTCATAAAAAAGTATAGAACTATATAATCACCCTCAAATTTGAGAAACAAGCACTCAGAACTTTATTGCATGAGGCTAATACCATGAAATTACTCGAATTGAGCTCTATCATTTAAACTTAATTAAAATATAGTTTGTTTTTAAAATAAAAAAGTCAATTATACTTGAATTCAATTTTTTACCTCACATCTTATTTCATATTTTACCTCACATCTTTTTTGATACACATTTTTGTTGCAGAGGAACAAAACTATGAAATTCTTCCTGCTTTCTTCTATCATTGAAACTAAGATAAATATATTTTGCTTTTAAAATATAAATATATTTTGCCTTTAAAATATGGTTTTGTATGTATGTATGTATGTATGTATGTATGTATGTATGTATGTATGTATGTATGTATGTATGTATGTATGTATATATGTTTTGTATGTATACATGTATGTTTTGAATATATATATGTTTTGCATGTATGTATGTATGTATGTGTGTGTGAGTATGTATGTATGTGTGTATGTGTGCATGGGTGTATGTAAAGCTCTTTCTAGCATCAGAGTTACATGCTTAGTTTCATGTTTTAGCATATTGATTAATTAAAAATCACGCGAAATTATATATTTGTGCCTCTAAGGCATTGAAATCGAAACAGGATTTCAAGTAGGGTCTGTATACTAAGGTCGTATATAATTCAACCTTCAAAATCAATATTTCTAGTATATTTTGTGTAAAATTTTATAAAGAATTTCATTTCTTATTAATATGGCCGTATAAAGAAGTAACAAAATAAAAGCTGTAAGAAAACCACACAATTAGGCCACCACATACACGATGGGTATGTGAATGTCGTATTTCCTTTTGTTGAATGAATTTTACGAGAAGAGAATCATAATATTTTAGCTTCCGTTTGTATTAAGACATGCTTGTAAACAATTCACATAGTGCATTTAACTCTCATGAATCTACAATAAATAAATAACGTTTAATTCACAAAACCTTGTTTGAAATTATAAGGAAGAACGAGAAGTTACTGAGTGACTATTAACAGAAATTGTTTGCGGAGTACGACTTATACCCACACTCCAATATTTTCAGCTTTATGGTTTTTCAGTATGCAGTGTGTTTGGCTCTCTCCCCCTCTCTCTCTCTATATCTATATATGTGTGTGCGTGTGTGTGCATATATATATTTTCATATATATATAATATATATATATATATATATATATATATATATATATATATGTAGGTCCCGGGTTGAGTCGGGTTAACCACAGTAAATAAGGTACTCAATACATGGCAGAATAAATAAATTTAATTTATAGAAGGAGCTTCTACAGGACTAGAACTGTTTCATTCAAATGAAATCATCAGGAAGCTTGGCGTCAAGAATAGTTTTGGCATTTATACATTTAGGCAGATTTGATGGGGTGGTGGTGGTGGACTTCTTTTGGGGTAGGCAGGGCACAGACTGTCTTTCTTAGGGGAGTGGTCAAAAGAATCAGTGATAAAGTAGATAAATGAATAAATAGAATAATAGAATAGAGTTTTAGGTAAATAGGAAGACTATTGCTTATATATATATATATATATGTACACATATACATACACATATGCGTACACATATACATATGTATACACATACACACACACACACACATACACATACTCATACACACACACTTATATACATACGCACATATACATACATATATATACAGATACACGTACACATACATGCCAACATACAAGCACACGCACATATATATCTACACATACATATATATATATAAAAAAAGGAATATACAGACCCATACACACACACACATGCATATACACATGCATATTTACATATTTACATATTTACACATATATGTATATATGCATGTACATACACAAACACACGCAAGTACACATATTCATACATACATAAATAAATGTACCCACTTTCACATAAACGTATACATAACTATGTACACACAAAACCACATATATAAAAGTACTTCAGTACACATAAACACACAGGAACATCTGCCCGCATATGTACACGCATATGCTTATAAATACATATATGCACACATGCGCGCATACACGTGTACATAAAAGCATACCTACATATACATACCTACACACATATATATATCCACATACATGCACGTACATACACATACGTTCACGTACATACAAATACATATCTACACACATACACATACATACATATATACACATACAGAGATCTACAAGTCCTTATACATACACACATATATACACACACACACATATATATATATACATACACCAACTAATACATACTAATACGTACTAATACATACTAATACATACTAATACATACACCAACCCTATACATACACACGTCCAGACCCCTCATACGCACTTATACTCTCTCATACACACACACTTATACATACTAATACGTACTAATACATACTAATACATACTAATACATACACCAACCCCATACATACGCACGTCCAGACCAATCCTACGCACTAATACTCTCTCATACACACACACACACCCTTATACATACTAATACATACATCAACCCTATACATACACACTTCCAGACCCCTCCTACGCACTATTAGCTGGTCCTTCAACCCTATTATCAACCCTATTATCAACCCTATTATCTCCCCTTATTTCGCTCTCGCGTCTCATGTTTGATCTTTGACCTCTGGCCGAAACCAGATCGCCATGTTGATTCGTTAGCTACTGCACGCATTTTTTCCCTCTCCTTCTTTCTGTGTTTTTTTTCTCTCTGTGTATCTTTCTGTTGAAGAGCGTAGGCTCGAAACGTTAAAGACTTGTTTTATTTATATTTCCTGAGCGCCATACTAATACAATTGTTCGTTTGTTTTCCACCTGCCTTCGTCTTTTGTCTATTTTCATAAAGCTTCCCGTTATATATTATGCGCTCACGTGGTCTCACTTTCATCCTATATTCTACCAATACCACTATCAACACTTACCTCTACCTTGGATTTTCTTTACCTCTTGGATACTTACCATTGGCTGCACCTCTCTTTCGCGGATCAAAGTGACTTTGCATTGATGTGAAATCCTTAAAAAATATACCACGACGTCTACACATTTCTCACCTTGAACTTTCAACCTTGAACTTGTTCGCATAAACTCTATAGGGCCGAGGCTTTCCGCCAACTCAATGACACCTCCTTCTATTCCCCTCTGCCCTCTAACCCCACACGTAGCTACCAACAGACGGTATCCTCTACTGTCCACGACCTCATCTCGTCCTCCCGTCTCCCCCGCACCGCATCCAACCTAATTGTGCGAACCCCACGTACCCCCACCATTTACTTCCTCCCCAAAATCCACAAACCCAACAACCCTGGCCGCCCCATCGTCTCCGCCTGTAACTGCCCCACGGAGCTCATCTCTAAATACCTCGACCGTGTCCTTGCCCCCCTAGTGGCATCTCTTCCCTCCCACATCCACGATACCAACCATGCTCTCCGGCTTTTCAACTATTTCTCCTTTCCTCCCGGCTCCTCCAAAATCCTTTTTACTATGGACATCCAAAGCCTCTATACTGTTATCCCTCACCACGAAGGACTGCAGGCCCTTCGACACTTTCTTGACCTCCGCTCTAACCCTGTACCTGACACCTCCACACTCATTCGTCTGGCCGAACTTGTCCTTACTCTGAACTGCTTCTCGTTCGCGGGCGAGTTCTACCATCAGGTCTCGGGAGTGGCCATGGGAACGCGAATGGGCCCCAACTATGCGAACCTGTTCGTTGGCTATGTTGAGGCCCAAATATTCTCTAATTTCACTGGTCCCACTCCTGAACTATATGGTCGTTACATCGACGACATTATCGGTGCCACCTCACTCTCCCGCGAACATCTAGATTCCTTCCTCTCTTTCGTCCATCCAATCTTCCATCCAGCCCTCCACTTCACTTCCACTATCTCCAACACCTCTGTCTCCTTCCTCGACATTTCGGTTAGCATTCTTCACTCCACTCTTACCACCTCCATTCACTACAAACACACAGACTCACACTCATACCTCAACTTCTCTTCCTCCCACCCAGAACACACCAAGTTTTCTATCCCCTATTCCCAATTCCTCCGTCTACGTAGGCTCTGTAGTGACGACCATGACTTTGAGACTCAGTCTCAACGTATGGCTCACCACTTCACCCTACGTGGATACCCCCTCACCACTATGCACACCGCCCTTGCCAGAGCACGGTCCGTGGACCGTGTATCTGCTCTCTCTCCCCGAACCCGCCCTGTAGTCTCCCGCCTCCCTTTTCCCCTCACTTACCACCCAACGACCTACGTCTCCAACGCACCATTCTTCGAGCTTTCCGTCATCTCCAGTCCGACCCGTCCACTTCACACCTCTTTCCTAACCGACCCCTCCCCTCTTTCAAACGAGCCCACAACCTTCGAGACCTTTTGGTCCATAGCTCCTTCCCTGACCCTACCTCCCAACCCGGCTCGTTCCCCTGCTCCCGCCCACGTTGCCGCACTTGCCCTTACCTCTCCAACACCACCCGCCTCACTAGCACCCACCATCGACCCTATCCCATCATCCACTCCTTCACCTGCACCTCCAGCAATATTATCTATTGCATCTCTTGCTCTCTCTGCAATTCCTTGTACATCGGACAAACGGGACGCCGCTTGGCTGACCGGTTCGCGGAACACCTTCGTGACATTCACCTTGCGAACGACACACCGGTCTCACGCCATTTCCGCTCCACCGGTCACTCCTTGCAACACCTATCTGTGTTCGGTTTGTCCTTACACAGAGGCCATCCGGATTCCCGTTTGCGCCGTGAACAAAAATTAATCTTCTCTCTTCGCTCTTATACGCCATTTGGTCTCAACTCTCCCCCCTCCTCATCTAACCCCCCTCTCCCCCTCCTCACCTATCCTTTTCCCCCCGACCCCTACTTCTTCAGTCCTTCATCCTTTCACCCCTACTCCCCTTCCCTTCTTCCCTCTTTCCCCCTCCCTCCTTCCCTCTTCCCCTTCCCTCTGCTCCCTCACTCCCTCACTCCCCTTCTCTCTCCCCCTCTCCCTCTTTCCTCCTTCCTCCCCCTCCTCCCCTTCCTTCTCCCCCTCCTCCCCTTCCTCTCCCCCTCCTCCCCTTCCTTCTCCCCCTCCTCTCCCTCTTCCCCCATTCTCTCCCCCTCTTCTCCTCACTACACCACCGACTTTACACATCACATCATATATGATGTGCCATACTAATACATACACAACTAATACATACTAATACGTACTAATACATACTAATACATACTAATACATACACCAACCCTATAACATACACACGTCCAGACCCCTCATACGCACTTATACTCTCTCATACACACACACACACACTTATACATACTAATACGTACTAATACATACTAATACATACTAATACATACACCAACCCCATACATACGCACGTCCAGACCAATCCTACGCACTAATACTCTCTCATACACACACACACACACACACCCTTATACATACTAATACATACACCAACCCTATACATACACACGTCCAGACCCCTCCTACGCACTATTAGCTGGTCCTTCAACCCTATTATCAACCCTATTATCAAACCTATTATCTCCCCTTATTTCGCTCTCGCGTCTCATGTTTGATCTTTGACCTCTGGTCGAAACCAGATCGCCATGTTGATTCGTTAGCTACTGCACGCATTTTTTTTCTCTCCTTCTTTCTGTGTTTTTTTTCTCTCTGTGTATCTTTCTGTTGAAGAGCGTAGGCTCGAAACGTTAAAGACTTGTTTTATTTATATTTCCTGAGCGCCATACTAATACAATTGTTCGTTTGTTTTCCACCTGCCTTCGTCTTTTGTCTATTTTCATAAAGCTTCCCGTTATATATATATATATATATACATATTCTCTTAGGTTTCTTGCAGAATAGGTGATGACACTTTCCTGCGAGTCAGTAATATGTATTTCAAATACAATATCTTTTAACTTTCTTGGTATGTCGAATTTTGTTTCCTGCAATATATTTTTCTCTCTGTCTCCCACTTCTTCTTCTTCTTCTTCTTCTTCTTCTTCTTCTTCTTCTTCTTCTTCTCTTTTCTTCTTCTTCTTCTTCTTTTTCTCCTTCTTTTTCTTCTTCTTTTTCTTCTTCTTCTTTTTCTTCATTTTCTTCTTCTTCTTCTTCTTCTTCTTCTTCTTCTTCTTTTTCTTCTTCTTCTTCTTCTTCTTCATTTTCTTCTCTTTTCTTCTTCTTCTTCTTCTTCTTTTTCTTCTTCTTCTTCTTCTTCTTCTTCTTCTTTCTTCTTCTTCTTCTTCTTCTTCTTCTTTTCTTCTACTTTTTCTTCTTCTTTTTCTTCTTCTTTTTCTTCTTCTTTTTCTTCTTCTTCTTTTTCTTCTTCTTCTTCTTCTTCTTCTTCTTCTTTTTCTCTTCTTCTTCTTCTTCTTCTTCTTCTTCTTCTTCTCTTCTTCTTCTTCTTCTTCTTCTTCTTCTTCATGTGCTTTTTTTAAATGTATATATTTTGCTATTCAATTTTTTTTGCTATTTAAGCAACTAGTAAAACATTTTTTATTTTGAAAACGGCTATTTTAAGCTTGAAATTCATTACAGAGTAATTCACTGTAAACATTATTACTAAAATAAAAACTATACTCCAAAAAGTCATCTCTACTCATCCTTCATATATATAAAATATATATATATATATATATATGTGTGTGTGTGTGTGTGTGTGTGTGTGTGTGTGTGTGTGTGTGTGTGTGCGTGTGTGCGTGTATACACATAATTATACATCATATATGTATTTATTTATTCACTCTACTCTGGGTCCACAAAGCTTTTCGGGCATGATAGTTGTGCACTCAAGTGTGACTCACAATATTGAGTTAGAAATATTGCTACACATAGACCACCGTAGTCTACATCTCTTTAGCAATAACTTACTCACCAGTACACTATTTGTCAGAGACACTAACTCTTTCCTTTCCCCCCTCTACTGTTGTATAATAACTTTTGTTTCCCTTAACAAGCAATCTGCTTATTACTTCCAGCCAAATATAACTGGTGACCCAAACCAAAATTTCTGGTTTTCTCTGCTATTTCCGATAAGTTTTAAGATTACGTAGAGATTCCATAGTCGATTTACTACTATTCCCCATAGCCGCCGGCATAGAGAAATTCAAAGTGAGCAACTGTTGCCATCAATAGAACATCTTTGAGAGTATGCAAAATTTATGTGCACAGGTTTCTCCGACAATAGAATAAGGAAAATACCGAATCTAAACCAGAAAAGAAATGTTTGAAATCGGCTGGATTGACTGGGATCGCTAGGCATCATTTACAGCTAGACATCAATGTAAATGAGAGAAGAAGCAGTTGAGATAAACATACAGATTCCAAGGTAAACAAGCTAAGATTTGCGGGTAGGAAGTATTAATGTATACTCCTTGGTCGAAGAGGAAGTTGGAAATATTGTGGTGCTACAACACATATAATTCTGTGATACCATCGCTAACTTTGAAAAGACATATAATTGTATGGACTTTTACTAATAAATTCCAAAGATATTAATCGAGTTATTTATATATATATATTTATATTAGAAATATAAAGCGAAAACAATAAGAAATTATATAGGAAAATATCGTTTATTCATAGAAACAGATATTATACAATATTTAAAAATTTTGACATCAACAATACATTTTTGTGAAGATAGACGGAAAATATTTTAAGAGTTCCGAAGTATGTAATAATGTATAAGCCCCATAAGACTTTTAATGTGAAGATCATATTTACTTATGGAATTTTATACA
This sequence comes from Octopus sinensis, assembly GCF_006345805.1. Lineage (NCBI taxonomy): Eukaryota > Metazoa > Mollusca > Cephalopoda > Octopoda > Octopodidae > Octopus > Octopus sinensis. Next base: position 82,192,595 of record NC_042997.1, on the reverse strand, counting down.
ATACGCAGGACAAAAGTTACATGAATGAACAAAAGCATATCATATTTCGGTTATGAGAAAAAAAGAATAATGAAGATCATATTTATTTATGGAATTTTATACAATACGCAGGACAAAAGTTACATGAATGAACAAAAGCATATCATATTTCGGTTATGAGAAAAAAAGAATAATGAAGATCATATTTATTTATGGAATTTTATACAATACGCAGGACAAAAGTTACATGAATGAACAAAAGCATATCATATTTCGGTTATGAGAAAAAAAGAATAATGAAGATCATATTTATTTATGGAATTTTATACAATACGCAGGACAAAAGTTACATGAATGAACAAAAGCATATCATATTTCGGTTATGAGAAAAAAAGAATAATGAAAAACACTCTGGCAAAATATTACGATAGTAAAATATAACCAAAACAATATTTGAAACATTTCACATTAGAAAAACGCAAAGCTAAATTTAAACTATAAAATCAGTACACACAATTGTTTTACAAAGCAGGCATTTCTAGTCGCCTATTCAGATGTTAGAAAGATCAGAAAA
>NC_042997.1:82169542-82187042 GCF_006345805.1 Octopus sinensis | reverse complement strand
CAGAAAGGCACAGTTTCCGCGTGGATGGTGAGTGGGAGAACAACATTTATAATGAAAGATAGAAGGGGAATATTATGGGAAACTACCGTCCCATAGCATGCCTAAACATAATCTGGAAGATACTCACTGGAATATGTGCGTCAAAGACATACACTTTCCTGGCACAAGAAGAAATACTACCAAGGGAACAAAGGATGTAGGAAGAGTTCTCAGGGTATCAAGGATAACCTGGTTATGGATAAAACAGTTTTGAGGCATTGTGAAAAACATCATAAAAACATGTCTATAGCTTGGATTGATTTTAAGAAGGCATACGATATGATGCCTCATTCTTGGATCGTTGAATTCCTGCAGATGTTTGGTGTTGCTGACAACATCACAAATTTTCTGATGCAAAGCATGAAGGAGTGGCAAACCAAATTGCACTCAGGTAGTGTATTCCTTGGAGAAGTTAATATTAAAAGGGGAATCTTCCAAGGCGACCCGTTTTCTCCGTTACCATTTGTAATTGCACTAATACTCATAACAATGACACTTCGGAAAGTTAAGATGGGTTACTCATGTGGGAAAAAAGGCCCAACGTTGAACCATCTTCTGTTTATGTATGACCTGAAATTGTTTGGGAAAGCTGTAAAACAGATAGATTCCTTAACCAAAACAGTCTAGAAGTATGGTAGGGGTATTGGTATGGAATTTGGGATTACCAGATGCTCAGTACTTAATATGAAAAGAGGGAAGAAAGCATCCTGCAGAGGATTGCGGTTACCATTAGGAGAGACCATGATTGAACCTGATGGTAGTGGGTATAAATATTTAGGGATTTTGAAACTGGATGACATTCTACACAGGGAAATGAAAGTCAAGGTCAGCGAGGCGTATCAAAAAAGGGTGAAGATGGTGTTGAAATCGAACCAGAATGCCAAAAATTTGATTTAACGCAATGAATATATGGGCAGTTGCGGTGGTCAGATATAGTGCGTCCATCCTCAAAGGGTCTAAGGAGGAAATTTCAACGCTGCATAGAACGACAAGAAAGTTGATGACGCTACATGGGGCGCTACACCCTAAAGCAAACGTAAACAGACTGTATATGAAAAGAAAGAATGGTGGTAGAGGACTAATTAGTATAGACCCTGTATAAGGAGTGAAAGTAGAACGCTTGCTGAGTATTTGATAAATAGTGATGAAGACCTGCTGCAATATGCCACGAAAGATATGGGTGTAAATGCAGATGAAATTATGGGTAAGGAAGAGTTTAACCAAAGAGCTGAGGGGAAGAGAAAGGAAGACCTTTTGAAATGAGAATGCATGGACAGGTTGAAAGGAATGACACCCAGAAATGCAGACTCTGTGGAAAGTGTGTGGAAAATGTGACCCACTTGGTAAGTGGATGTGAGAGCCTTGCACAAAAAGAATACAAGCGCAGCCACGATAAAGTGTGTGTGTATCTTCATAGGCTCTTATGCCGTAAATACCAATATGAAGTAACAGAGAACTGGTATGAGCATGTACTAAGTAAAGTTATGCAGCAGGATGGAAAACTAAAGATACTCTGGGACTATGATCTTAAAACGGATCGTGTAATCATACACCGTCGGCAGGATATTGTCATATTGAATAAGAGAGACAAATACTATCAGATCATTGATGTAGCCAAACCAAATGACATGAATGTTGTGAGTAAAGAGGTTGAAAAATCACCAAGTACTCCAAATTGAAAGTAGAAATGGCAAGATAGTATGGAATGCGAGAAGGTAATGTAAAAGTGATACCAGTGGTGATCGGAGCTTTGGGCTAAATCTCATTGTAACTTCAAGACTTCTTAAGGCAACTGGAAATCCCATGCAAGATTGATGTCCTGAAAAAAGCAGCCTTATTGGGCACAGCGCATATCTTATGTATTATCTATCTGAGGTCCTTGTTGTGAGTTGACAGATGACTAAAGACTCCTGTACATTTTTACCTGTACTGTTTTACGAAGGAATAATAAGAACAACAACAACAGCAGCAACAATAACAATAATAATAGTAAATGCCCTGATGCAGTAGCAGACAGTGGCTCTCATAGCTTCTGATCTTAACTGATTGGGAGTGTTATCATGTGCATCGTTTTGTCTTGGTATAAAAGATGGGCTACAGTAAATATTCTGCTCAATACCACAGATTTGCTTGTCAGTTGTTTGACCGTAACCAGTTGAGCATGTTCCTTAATGGCTGACGATATGTGCATCTCTGATCACGAGCAGAAGTAGTGGAGGAGCATCATAGCCGTGTGTTGAAAGGAATTCTTAGAGGTTTGGATAATTCACCTTTGGAAACATGGGTGGTTTGTTCAACATCCTTAAACAATCCTTATTTAGGTACCTTTTGAGCGGGATGGGCTACTCGACCAGAAGAAAATTCTAACTGGGCCCCACCTGCAAGGTCATGTACTGTTTATCTTGACATGAGATCACCATGTCACGCACATATGGTTGTGATGAATGTGCCTGGTGTACCCTTATGAGACGGGTAGTCATAATGGTTATGCTGGGCTTCCTATATTTTACCCCAGTGTCACTTTGATGGCATGCACTGCTCTCTCACGCAATAATAATAATAATAATAATGATAATAATAATAATAATAATATAATAATAATAATAATAATAATAATAATAATAATAATAATAATAATAACAACAACAATAATAATAATAGTGGTATTAATAATAATAATAATAATAATAATAATAATAATAATAATAATAATAATAATAATAATAATAATAATAATGATAATAATAATAATAGATAATTACTCGACCAGAAGAAGATTCTAACTGGGCCCCACTTACAAGGTCATGCGCTGTTTATCTTGATATGAGATCACCATGTCGCGCACATATGGCTGTGATGCATGTGCCTAGTGTACCCTTATCAGACGGGTAGTCATGATGGGCATACTGGACTTCGTATATTTTAACCCAGTGTCACTTTGATGGCATGCACTGATCTCTCATTCAATAATAATAATAATAATAATTATAATAATAATAATAATAATAATAATAATAATAATAATAATACCTCTCCCAAAGCTGCTCAATGATGCGCAGTATGGGTATAAAATGTTTGATAAAAATATAAATCATCTTATTTACATGGATGATTTAAAGCTTTTTGCAAAAAATGACCAACAACTCAAGGGCTTACTAGCGATAGTCAAACAATTCAGTGACGACATCAGAATGCAATTAGGCCTCGATAAATGTGCAAAAGCTACCTTTATCAAAGGAAAAATGACAGAAACGTCTAACGTTAACCTTGACCAGCAGAATGTCATAAAAGAACTAGACACAGCGGAGATCTACAAGTACCTAGGGGTAATTGAAGGGAACGGAATAAGGCATTCAGAGATGAAGGAAAGGATCAGGAGAGAATACTATCGAAGAGTGAGAGCAATACTCAAGACAGAGCTGAATGCAAGAAACAGGATCGAATTGATCAATGCATTAGCTATACCAGTCGTGACTTACAGTTTCAGTATTGTTAACTGGTCAATTACTGAAATATGTCAGCTCGACAGAAAAATAAGGAAACTGTTGACAATGCATAGAATGCACCACCCTACGGCAGATACAGAACGACTCTATCTGCCAAGAAAAGAGGGAGGCCGTGGTCTTTTACAACTGGCAATAACAATGAAGATTGCTACAATTGGCCTAGACACCTACCTGAAAAACTCTGAGGACTGGATGTTAAAACTTGTCTCAAAACATGAAAACAAGAAAGCATCATACTCAGTCACAAAACAGGCAAAGGAATATGTAAGTGAATTCTGAATACAACCAATTTCGGAATTAGAGATAGACATACAAGAAACAAGCACAGAAAAAGCTAAGCGCATGAAAACCCGTGCCAAAACTGCGGCCTTAGATATTCTGAATAATAAATGGCAAGAAAAACCTCTCTATGGCAAATACCCAAAGAGAGCGAATAATGCAGATATAGACAAAGCCCTGAGCCATCAATGGCTAATGGCCTCTGGCTTAAAATCTGAAACAGAGGGGTTTATCATAGCAGCTTAAGATCAATGCCTACCAACAAGAAACTACCAGGCCAACAAATTAAAGAACGGCAGTAGCCCAAAATGTCGTGTATGCCGACAACAAAATGAAACAATTGATCATGTTGTCTCCAAATGCAGTCTTCTAGCGTCTACAGAGTACCTCAACAGGCATAATAGAGCTGCACAATATATTCACTGGGTAATTTGCTAAAACCTGGATTTGCCCCATGAAAAAAACTGGTGGGAGCACAATCCACCTCCAGTGCTTGAAAATGACCACATCTCGCTCCTCTGGAACATCACCATTCAAACTGACAGGAAGATAGATGCAAATAGGCCAGACATCATATTGAAAGACTTCAGACAAAGAACATGCCTCTTCATTGATATGACTGTCCCAATCGATATAAACGTATCTGTCAAGACCTACCAAAAACTGAGCAAATATAAAGATCTTGAAATAGAAATCAGCAAAATGTGGAAGCTGAAGACTAAAACAATACCTGTTGTCATAGGTGCCCTGGGAATGATAGCGAAAGGGACTAATCGCTACCTAACTCACATACCAGGAAACCCCAAAATGGCAGAAATCCAAAAGATAGTGCTCATGGGAACTGCTCATATCCTACGCAAAATACTCTCTATGTAATCCCAAGGTTTAAAACAAACTTTTTTGTATTTATTTATTTATTTATTTTAATTTATTTTATTTTATTTTTAAAATTTTTATTTTTATTTTCATGTATTAGACATTCACTAGTACAACACCAAAAAACCAAACAAAAAAAAACATAAATATATGGCACAGAACTTCCAACCTGTTGTCTCTTGAGGTCTCTGGGTGAGACTTGGAGCCAACTTGTACAGACATAAAGCAAAAGTCAAACATAGAATAATAATAATAATAATAATAATAATAATAATAATAATAATAATAATAATAATAATAATAATAATTAATTCTTTTATGGGCTACAAGGGCTAATATAAATTATACATAAAAGACAACAGAAGACGTTACAAAGGGTTTTCACATTCATGTAAACATTAAATAACAATCCAGAAGTAACAAGTAAAACTCCCAATAGTGGTAGGCTCTTTAATGGTTACTCGTAGAAAAAGCAACAAAAGCCACGGGTGCCTGATCAACTGGGCAAGAGCCCTTCTCCTTTTATTATTTTTACAGGTGTATTCTCAGAATTGGTCCATTTACACTGGCCATTTTCCTAACATCCACCTACCTTTCAACAAATTTGATAGAAGACATTTCCCTCTCCACCCTCACTTTCCTTCTCAAGTGAGACTTGAAGTTGATGACGCTTTAGCCAAAGACGAAAGTGCATGTCTTTAGGCCTTTCAAACGTGTCCACCACACTACTTCTTTCTCTACAACCACCAGGTAAATAAAGAATTGTCTGCCCCGCCCGGTTAAAGGGAGTTGGCGGGGAAATCTTCACTATCGATTTTAGTTGCGTTGTCAAAGTTCTTTCGTCACACATTATGTGAACCCTTCAACAATGCTCTAGCTCACACGTTGGCTAGACAAATAGTCTCCATCTTATACGGTACACTTTAGCGGGATTTAATAGTGATTCTGGCAAGAGTGGGGCACTGGTCCATTTAGACCGATCTACTTCATTTGATAGGGTAACCATCGCTATCTGGTGTCCGCTCTTGCACAGTTCGGCCTGGGTCTTGGCTTCCTCATGTGGTTCATTCAGATTTCTGACAACAGCGACTCGGTAGTTCGGGTGAACGGCTTCTTATCAAGGCCGTTCAACATCAAAAGCTCAGTTCGTCAAGGGTGTCCGCTCTCCCCGCTTTTGTACGTGATGGTTCTTGATCCATTACTGCAAAAATTGAGTGGAATCCCGAGACAGCCGGGTTGTGTAAAGTCGGTTTAAGCTTATGCGGATGACATCACCATCATGGTAACCGAAATGGATCACCTACAGAGGGTAGGAAATGTCATTAAGGTTTACGAGACGGTAGCAGGAGCAAAAGTTAATCGTGAAAAGTCAGTCGGCTTGCAGCTCGGCACCTGGAGAATCAAATCGATGCCCCCTGACAGCGTCATGGGACGTTGGACAAAGGGTCCGATTAAGTTGCTAGGAGTTGGTTTGGACCAGACCTCCAGATAGAGAAGAACTGGACCGAGGTATCGAGCAGGGTGACCCACATAGTCAAGGCCTGGTCTTGGCGGTGGCTATCCCTGAAAGGGAGGACGGAGGTAGCCAATGTGTTCATCACATCGGTCATCAACTACTGCCTAACCGTCGTTCTTTGCCCTGATTCGTGGTTGAACAAGCTGGAAAGACAGTTCTTTCCCTTTTTGTGGAGGGGCTTGAAACCGCTTGTGAAACGCTCTACTTGCTGTCAACAACCGTTAAAGGGTGGGCTAGATATGCGCTGAGGTTGAGGCATTTGTGGCTCTACCTGAATGGTGAACGGGTGTGGTCTCCGCTGGCGAAACGGATGTTTCCCAAATTCACTAGTTTCACTGGACAGGAATCCTCGTTCTATCGAAGATCGAAGTTGGGTACATGGTTTACGGAGTATCGCAATGCTCTCCTATTATTCCGTCGCTCGGTCAATGCCTGTGGTGGAGATTCCAACGCATTCTTTTATAGAGGGCTGGTAGAGGCGGAATATGACGATACTTTAGGGGAAACCATAGGTCTTGACGATAATCAGCTGGCCAGTCTGTTCCAACGTACATTCGCGCCGGAGACGCTGGATAACTTTCAGAAGTATCTGGCATGGTAGTGTTACAGAGGAGCCTTACATGTTCGGGACAAGCTCACAAGGCATGGTGGCTTTGGCTCTTCGACCTGTCCTAGATGCGAGCGGTATAGGGAAACCGTTCCGCATGCACTTGTTCAATGTTCGGAGGTGTCAGATGTGTGAGTTTATGCTGAACAACTGTTGTCAAGTGCAGGAAGAGTACAGCTATCGACTGAGTGTATAGTAAAAATTGACCCTTTTGATTTCCTTTCGAAAGAAGGTAAGAATTGTTTTCTCATTGTAGTAGCAATTGCGAGAGAGGTAATTTGGAGAACGAGGCTGAAAGTCAGGCAAATGCATCTGTGGCACTGAATTCGTGAATTACTTCACCTTTCACCTTAAAAGGAAAATAGGGTTAGAGAGAAAATGCCTGACTGTGAAAATGTTTGAAAATCGACGTAAGAATGTAGCATGGATGTTGCGTGTGGATGGAACCTCAAGAATGCGACACAGGATGTAACTCAGGTATCGGTGGCGAGGCGGGGCTCGTGGGGTCCGAATTAAACCCCCACCCCCATTTCATCCGTAATGTCTTCCGGTCTGTTTTACCATTCAATTTTATTATATTTCCTTATTTTTGTAAAATTTTTTATGTCATCTTTTCTGTATAATCATTCGCTCATCTGACCCCCAAATCAGATTGTATTGTCCTCTCTTTGTTGGCCCCTTGTGACTAATAGAAAATCGATGTTGGATAGAAAATAGCTGAACTAGTTGTATGTGTGCATTACAGAGAAAACTCAATCCAGAATTCACAATAGTGATTTTATGGTGGCCTATTATGGTATTATATTACTGGTGTTCATGCCCTACCTGCTAAAGCTGTTCTGCCCTCTTTACTCAATGCTCATTGTAAATGCAATGACTCAGAAACGGATTGTAACGCTTACAAACAACGACGCTATTCATACCAAAAGTCAAAAATACATTTAAGAGATCCTCAAGCTGTTAATAGAGATGAGGTACCAGATTCAGTACATGCACATCGTAAATACAATGATTCAGCAACTTATTTGTAAAGCTTGCAAACAATGGTGCTATTCTCAACAAAATCATTTTGATATATTCCCTCCTAATTGACGCAAATTTGACGTCAACGTGGCTAATTCATTTCAGGGTTGATTAAATAAAGTGCCAGTCAAGTACTTTATGCCAAATATACGCATACACACAAATACACACACACACACACACACACACACACACACACACACACACACACACACACACAAACAAACACAAACACAAACACACACACACACACACACAGACACAGACACGCACATCTTGTATATTCTTTATTCTTATTTACTCTATTGATTCACAATTCCACGCTCAAAATTCTTTGGCAGGAGCTTCAGGACACGCCAATCATATCAAGTTCGTAAATTGTTCAGTGAGGGTCCTCCAAAATCATTTCATGAATTTTTATGTTTACATTTAATCGGGAGATTGACGGTGGCCCTGAACGAGTTTGGTCCTCAAGCGACAAGTGACCATTTCTGAAACGTGAAAACCACTCGTATACTTGTGCTTCGCTCATGGCAGCGGCCACATAAGCAATACGATTGAACCCGACGAAACACAAGCGGTGGAATACAAAGACAAATAGAAAAGCTCATACACATAGATATTAGCATACGTACACATACGCATATGCACGCTTTTATGGACTTTTTCAGTTTCCCTCTTCCGAATACATTCACATATGTTGGGTTTAATACGAGTTATTTTTGCATTTTGCAGGGTGTCCTAATTATTGTGTCAGCTCGCCGCCTTAATAATAATAATAATAATAATAATTATAATAATAATAATAATAATTATAATAATAATAATAATAATAATAATAATAATAATAATAATAATAATAATAATAATAATAATAATGTTAATAATAAAACTTTCTATGAAAATCTGACTTTTCTTTGCTTCCTCCCTGAATATTCAAATATAAATGTAAACATATACTTTTTATTGCAAAAACACACCTGTTCTTCTAACCGGACATACAAACATCTCTAGAAAAGTCAACTTCAACCTCCACAATATTACCTTACACGAAATATACAAACACTTTTTATTGCAATAACACAAACGCACATGGAAAAAAAAATGATGATGCTAAGATTCTCTCTGGTCGAACACAACTTCTCTATTCACAAACAATACAGAACATCCCTTCCTTAATTTTTCTTAAGCCTAATAGTAGTAAACATCTGAACTTTTTTTGATCAATAGGACCCCACCTAAAAAAAAAAAAAATCACTGATGGTGATAGTGATGATGGTGATGATGATAATAATGATAGTAATAGTGCTGATAATCTATCTATCTATCTACACACACACTCAAAGAGTTCAACCAACACAAACCTCACCTCCGCTCTATTGTTAACCAAATATGAAAGTATTATTTGACAGGCAAGAACTCTGGCGTTGAAGACAGTCAGCCAGCCAACCACCAAGCCAGCCAACGAGACAGACAGACACTACTGTGATGGTGATAATGATAAAAAAACAAAAATAACAATAATAAGATACTGCTGTGACTACACATAAAACAATATCATTGATGATGATGGTGGTGATGGTGATGGTGATGATCATAACGATGATGGTAATGGTGGTGATAATGATGATAGTGATAGTAATGGTGATGATAACAATAATAAGCCGACTACGGCTGCTATAATGGTACGATTATAATTGTAACGGCAACGATGGCCGTCTCCCCACGAGCCAATCAAAGCTAAAAAATGATAACATTATCGTAGCACCAAAATGTTTTTGGAAACTAAAAGGAAAACTAAACCAGTATACCAAATCGCTTGTCCTATGGTTAATCTGGAAGCGCGTCCCCCAGGGAAGAGTCAGCCTGGGATCGAAAAGTCATCAACTGGCACAAACTCTTCTCCGAATACGGACATGGATGGTCACTTGAACGGGAAATCCCCCAACTCGAGCCCTCCAAGTTCTCCACCACAACGACCACAGAAGGAAAAATGTAAGCGGAACAAATGGACCCGAGAAGAGTATAAAGAAGTAATATACGCTTATTACTATGCATTAGGTAGGCCATCTCAAGAGAGACACACCGCAAACTCTTACAGTATATGGAGAACACGGAATCAAGACAGTAGGCCCTATTTGGACGAGAACAAATTAGCAAATGTGAGGAGGGATATCCTTAGAAATAACAGGCTCACAGGCAGTGAAATAAGCGCGATCAAGCACGCAACGGAAAATGACATAAATATAAGACACAAAGGAAATGAAGAATCAGATGAACAGTATAGCCCGCCACGAGGCTTAATTGAAAGACTGCCATCTGACCAAAGTACGCAAAGGCCTGAAGATACAAGAAATTCTATTGTACCTGTTAAAGATAGCCAGGAAAACGAAAAAACAACAGTAACTGAAGATCTCGCATTTGCTGAAGAACACAGAGAGTCTATGGCAGAAATGAGGCAGAAAATCCTGAATACGCTTGAAGTTGTAAGACATACAAGTATGAATGATAGAGAACCACTTCATAAACTCTCAAATACAAACCAAAATAAAAAACAAATCCAAATTGGCAACTATGTAACAAATGAAATAATACGAGAATTAAAACCTGATTTTACTGAGTTAAATGAAATTATTTACGCTTCTGCTAGGGCAATTGAAACCAGCTGTATGCCCCCGAAAAAACAAAGAAAACAAAACCTGGGAAGAAATCAAACCTGGAGAAGTAAAATTGAAAAAGAGATTGAATTTATGAGAGGGGAAATATCAATATTAAATGAACTAATATGTGGAAATGATGTAAGATCCAGAACAGGAAGAAAGATGAAGAGAAAATTTGGATCCTCACCAAGAGAAGAACTGATATCAATAAAAGAAACGCTGAAACAAAAAGTCCAAGCAAAAGCCCAAAGAATACGAAGATTTGAGAAGAGAAACAAGTTTTACAAGCAAAATAAGCTGTTCACATCCAATGCCAAAAAATTCTACAGAGAAATAGGGAAGGAGAAAGTAACCGTTAAAGACCCCCCTCCCATGGAAGAAGTTCAAAACTTTTGGAAAAGGATTTGGAGTGACAAGAAGACGTACAACATAAATGCAGACTGGATTATACAAACTGAAGGATCCTACCAAAATTTACAACAACAAGCATGGGAAGACATCACAATAGCAGACCTAAGAAAGGCACTCACGAAGGCCCATAATTGGAAATCCCCCGGTAAAGATAGGGTGCCGAATTTCTGGCTCGCATCGCTCCCATGCGCACACGGTAAGCTAGTTCAGCTGCTCAATGGAATTATGAGAGACCCAAAGAAAACACCAGAATGGTTAGCAAGTGACATTACTTACCTACTCCCAAAGAATAACGAAACCAACCTTCCAAAAAACTATCGGCCTATAACCTGTCTATCCACCACGTATAAAATCCTAACATCTATCCTGGCGGAGAAAACATATGCATTCATGGAGAAGAACGATATTTTCCCCATCGAACAAAAAGGGTGCCGCCGAGGCTCTTACGGATGCAAAGATCAACTGCTAATCAATCGTATGATCCTTGAGAACTGTCACAACAAGCGCAGAAATCTCAGCACAGCATGGATTGACTATAAAAAGGCCTTCGACAGTATACCGCATCCATGGATCTTGAGATCGCTGGACATCTTCAAAATTTCCCCTGTGATTTCAAACTTCCTGAAGCACAATATGTCGTTGTGGAATACGAATCTCCAATTATACCACTCTAATGGAGTACTTGCCTCAGAAAATATAAACATCAACTGTGGAATTTTTCAAGGTGACTCATTTTCACCTTTAATATTCCGCATAGCCCTAATACCCCTTACAAGTGAATTAAACAGAACAGGGTATGGGTATAAAATTGCCAATAAAAAAATAAGCCATCTATTTTATATGGATGACTTAAAACTTTATGGTAAAGACAATAATGAACTTGAGGCCTATTGCGCACCGTGAAAGCATTCAGCGATGACATCGGGATGGAGTTTGGACTTGAGAAGTGTGCCAAGGCCACTTTCCAGAAAGGGAAAGTGAAGACCACAAATTCAGTCGTGTTAGATGTTGACACAGTCATAAGAGAGCTTGAGCAAGAACAAACATACAAATATTTAGGGATAAATGAAGGCTCTGGTATTCAGAATGCAAGCATGAAAGAGAAGATCAGGAAGGAATGTTATAGGAGAGTTCGTGCAGTCCTGAAATCTGAACTAAATGCACGTAACAAGGTGTTAGCTATAAATTCCTTAGCAGTTCCAGTTGTTACTTATAGCTACAATGTGTTGAACTGGAATATGAGTGAAGTAAAAAATATAGATAGGAAAATACGCAAGCTGCTGAGTTGTAATAGGATGCACCACCCAAAGGCAGACGTAGATCGCCTTTACCTTCCCAGAGCCCAAGGAGGTCGAGGCCTGATACAATTTGAACTAGCTTACAAAACAACCACAATTGGACTGGCCAAATATCTCGAAATATCGAATGACTGGATGCTAAAGCTCGTGGAAAATCACGAGAGACGAAAGAAGCTTCATTCTATCATAAAGGAAAGCAAAAAATTTGCTATTGATCTCGTGCAGGATACCCAAACTGAACAACCCGAGGGAAGTACGGCAACTATTGTTGCAAAGAAGGTGAAAATGATGGCAACGAAAAAAGCGCACGAGCAATTGGCTGATAGGTGGGAGGAGAAACCTCTGCACGGCAAATATGTGACCCGCAGCAAACAAGCTGATGTTGACCAGAAGCAAACCCATCAGTGGCTACGGAGCTCAGGGCTAAAAGCAGAGAGCGAAGGTTTCATCCTGGCTGCTCAAGATCAAAGCCTATTAACCCGGAACTACCAGAACAATGTGATGAAAAATGGAGCAGACCCAAAGTGCCGATTCTGCAACGACATGATTGAAACAGTGGACCACCTAATCTCTGGATGTAAAGTCTTAGCACCAGTGGAGTATAAATTAAGACATGACAGAGTTGGCCAATATCCATACTGGCTAATAAGTCGGCATTACAATATCAAAACTGCCGACAAGTGGTATAATCACCACCCTGAGGCTGTAACTGAAGGAGAAGATGTAACCATTCTGTGGGACTTTCCAGTACATACAGACCGAACCATCAAGGCCAATAAGCCAGATATTGTTGTGAAAGACCAAAACAATAAAGTTTGCTTATTGATCGACATGAGCATCCCCTGTGATCATAATATCTCAGCGAAAGAGTTTGACAAGCTCAGAAAATATAAAGACCTACTCATTGAAATTGAGAAAATGTGGCATCTCAAGGCGGTTACAATACTAGTGATCGTAGGAGCACTAGGAATGATCAAGAAGGGAACCGAAAATTATATGAGAATGATCCCTGGCTTACCATCCCTGCAAGAAGTGCAAAAGATTGTCTTAACTGGTACATCACACGTATTGAGAAGAGCATTGTCGATGTGAGAACTGTTGCTGCTCATGTATTTTAATTTAACTTAAAAAAAAATTTTTTTTTAAAAATGAACGAACTATTGAGTTTGGTTTAATGGCCTACCAATGTATACTATGAGTTTCTTTGCCCTAGGAGTCGGGAAGACACTCGGCAAGAAATGGAAGCAAATTTGAAAGAATAAAAAAAAAAGTAATAATAATAATAATAATAATAATAATAATAATAATAATAATAATAATAAAAGGCGGCTGGACGTGACAGAGGATGGACGTATTTTTACGATGCTCTGAACTGGCAACAGCGAAGCCAGCAGGACAACTGAAAAAAACAAATGTAGAAAACTGGAAGATCTACTGTTTTCTGTGAGTAATTTGAATTTCCCTCAAAATAAGCTTAAAAAAACTACAGCTCATACAAACGTACACCTAACAAGAAAAATTAGAAACATAAATATCTCCAATTCTGTGTGAACATTTACATTTAGTCATCTCTCATGACTATAAGAATGTGTAAAATTGCCTTTTAAATTACCTTTTATTGTAACAACACAATTAAATGCACGATAAAAAGTTATGGAATTAAGCACCTACTAATATATACATACAACTGAATTCAGAAATTTAAAAAATATATACATAACATTGAACTCAGAAAGTTTAAAAAAAAAATCATCGATGTAAACATCAGATAATATGTGAGTGAGTATACATATACATATACATATGTATGTGGAGAGAAAGAAAAGAGAAAGGAAAAAATAAATAAATAAATAAATGTAAACAGGTTTGACCTTTTACTGACCATTAACGGCCTTTGTCTCCACCATCTGCCGAATCTATTTATAGACCCAAAGAACATGAATTCTTCAACCAACCATTCTCCCACACAATGGAGTGTTGATGGTGGCTGTGGCTACACATAAAACAATGTCATTGATGATGATGATGGTGATAGTGATGTTGCTGATGATGGTGATGGTGGTGAAGGTGATAGTAATACCAATAATAACTGACAGATCCCGTCTTTTCCCCTTTTTTTTCTTTTCCATCTCCGTATTTTATTCTCATTATTTCGAGCTAATACAGGCAGAGTGAGCCTTGAAGAAAGGAAGAGGAGGAAAAAAAATATTCGTAGATAAAACTATCAACAAAAAAAAATACAGACGAATATAGATCTGCTAGTCTTAAGAAGCTGCGCTATGAGCAATGCTTACATGTAGAGAACCCTAAACTGACAGATCCATCTCCTAATATAAGAATGGAAACTCGTCATGCTTCAAGGTCAACAAATCAAACAATAAACCGCATTGGTCGTTGCGCGGATTACAAAAGACCACGTACCCGAAAATTGAA
Organism: Octopus sinensis; assembly: GCF_006345805.1. Classification (NCBI taxonomy): domain Eukaryota; kingdom Metazoa; phylum Mollusca; class Cephalopoda; order Octopoda; family Octopodidae; genus Octopus; species Octopus sinensis. The sequence continues at coordinate 82,172,394 of NC_042997.1, read as the reverse complement.
CCAAATTCTGATTGAAAAATCAGCTACTGGATCAAATCTTTCCAACACACAGAAGCTGGACGTACCCCACAACCGGAATATTCCAACAGATGGCCATCCATGCTCACCACCAAATAATCAAAAGAAAAAGAAGGAGAAATAGTCTAGGGAAGATAATAAAGAAGTTCTTGAGGCCTTCTACCATGCCATATATTTCCCCACAGATAAATCTAACACTGTACAAGCATACTTAAACTGGAGACAGAAACACCCTGAAGTAAGACCCTACATAGACAGTAACAAACTTGCCAACGTCAGAAGAAACATTATAAAAAAAAAATTACTGACTGAAGTAGAGATTGATCAAGTTAGACAAGCAATATCGGATAAAATGAACGAAGCTGCAGCTAGAGAAGATAATACAGAGGAAATAATTATAGACCAGCCCAGGGCTGATAAAAATGAAGTGATGATTGAAAGAGTTAGTATAAGTGATAGGCAAAGTGAAATACTCCCTGAACCAATCATAAACACTAAGACAGATGAGCATCAAATAAAGAAAGTCACACAAATATTGACCCAACAGAACTACATGAGCTAAAAAATCAAATCATGATTGAATGGCTGAAAATTAAAGAAACCAGCATGGATGAACGGGATACACTTCCTAAAATCCGCAACTCTAACCAAAACATGAAAATAATTGGTAAAATCCGGCTTGCACTTAAGGATATAATTTCAGCTAATGATGTTGATATCACAAACCTCAACCACCTATACTATGCATCCGCGAAATTCTCAACGATCCTATGTGGTGTAAAGATTAAAAAACGGCAACATTCCCACAAAAAGCCTTCTTGGCAAGAGCGTCTGCAACAACAAATTAAAATATTTAGATCTGACATTGAATATTTGAAAAACCTTAAGGCTCACAAGACTACCAAACCTACAAAACCCCCAAAATTACTGAAAAAATACAATATGAAAACTATACTTGATATTGATGCCACCATAGAAACCATCAAACAAAAGGTATCTGCCAAAGCTGCCCGCATAGCGAGGTATGAAAAGCGTGTTAGATTTTTCAAGGACAACAACATGTTCAAAAATAACACCAAGAATTTTTACAGGAAGATAGGAAAAACAGCGTTTACTGCAAGGTCTGTACCATCAAAAGAAGAAGTGCAGGGATTTTGGAATCAAATCTGGGCACAAGAAAAAACACACAACGAAAAGGCCCCCTGGATTGACAGAATATCTACAGAACTGGACCCCTTAGAAGAGCAAAAGTGGGAGGGTGTCAAGGTAGAAGATATAAGATCTGCTCTCAGGAGGTCAAGCAAATGGAAGTCTCCAGGAAAGGATAAAATTCCTAACTTCTGGATGAATGCCTTCCCAGAGAGCCATGAACTGCTAACAGAACTGTACAATGATGTTTTGCAACATCCTAGTAGGATGCCTCCTTGGCTAGTTAATGGGTTAACATTCCTGCTTCCAAAAAGTGAAGAAACAAATGAACCAAAAAACTATAGAACCATAACCTGCTTAACAACTATGTACAAAACGCTAACATCTGTCCTGACGGAATATACCTATAGTTTTTTAACAGACAGCAGCATATTCCCTAATGAACAGAAAAGATGTAAACGTGGATCCTACGGCTGTAAAGATCAACTACTCATCAATAAGATGATCTTAGAAGATTGTCACAAACGACACAAAAACTTATCAATAGCCTGGATAGACTATAAAAAGGATGTTGATAGCCTACCACATAGCTGGATTAGGAAATGCCTGGGAATGTATAAGATAGCACCTACTCTGCGAAACTTCTTGACTGTAAGTATGAGATCATGGAGAACTACACTAACTCTGAACAGTGACAATGAATCCCTAAATGCTGGTGATGTAAAACTTTCGTGTGGCATTTTCCAGGGTGACTCACTGTAACCACTCCTCTTTTGTTTATCCTTAATACCTCTCTCAAAGCTGCTCAATGACGCGCAGTACGGGTATAAAATATTTGATAAAAATATAAATCATCTCATTTACATGGACGATTTAAAGCTTTTTGCAAAAAGGGCTTACTAGCGATAGACATCAGAATGCAATTCGGCCTCGATAAATGTGCAAAAGCTACCTTGTGGTAAGTAGCTTGCTAACAAACCACATGGTTCCGGGTTCAGTCCGACTGCGTGGCATCTTGGGCGAGTGTCTTCTGCTATAGCCCCGGGCCGACCAATGCCTTGTGAGTGGATTTGCTAGTCGGAAACTGAAAGAAGCCTGTCGTATATATGTATATATATATGTATGTGTGTGTGTGTTTTAGTGTCTGTGTTTGTCTCCCTAGCATTGCTTGACAACCGATGCTGGTGTGTCTACGTCCCCGTCACTTAGCAGTTCGGCAAAAGAGACCGATAGAATAAGTATTGGGCTTACAAAGAATAAGTCCCGGGGTCTATTTCATCGACTAAAGGCGGTGCTCCAGCATGGCCGAAGTCAAATGGCTGAAACATGTAAAAGAGTAAAAGAGTTATCAAAGGAAAAATGACAGAAACATCTAACGTTAACCTTGACCAGCAGAATGTCATAAAAGAACTAGACCCAACGGAGATCCACAAGTACCTAGGGGTAATTGAAGGGAACGGAATAAGGCATTCAGAGATGAAGGAAAGGATCAGGAGAGAATGCTATCGAAGAGTGAGAGCAATACTCAAGACAGAGCTGAATGCAAGAAACATGATCGAAGCGATCAATGCATTAGCCATACCAGTCGTGACTTACAGTTTCAGTATTGTTAACTGGTCAATTACTGAAATATGTCAGCTCGACAGAAAAATAAGGAAACTGTTGACAATGCATAGAATGCACCA
>NC_042997.1:82152042-82164542 GCF_006345805.1 Octopus sinensis | reverse complement strand
AGTGGCCAGCGGTATTAGCTGGTGCTGTTGCTGCGTGTTGTTGTGGTGGTGCTGTCGGCAAAGGCGGGACTCTCTATTCTCTATTTTGTTGCGGGGAAAAGGCCTTGAGATGATTTATGTCTCCACACAGGTGAAACATCGGATTTCATCCCTCCACAGCCACATGGAAGTTTGGTGTAATCTGGTAAATTTGTTCTATCCATTCGCATTGATAAATCCAAGTACTGCCCGCAAAAGGTTTGCTTATGCAGTTTTCGCGCCTGTAGGATATTCATTTTGTTCATGCCACCAACCAGCAGATGTCTATTTCTAGTAAAATGTTTTCCATTATTATTTTCGCCATTCTGCAACCCAGGTATATGGACACCGTCAAAGAGGAGTGTTTCGTTTCCTCCTCTTCCTCTGTGGGATATCTTACACCTACAGTAACATATCCCTTCCCTCTTGTGTCTCTCGTTCTAATCTACATCTTTCAACTCATTTAGTTTTATATGCTATTGCTTTTCTCAGTGTCTCCTGTACTCTTTTTCCATTTCTTCAAAACATGCATTTTGCATTTTTTAAATCGCCTATCGACAAATTTATATTTTGTTGTGTTTGTGTGATAGCATATGAGACCCCGTCAGGGCATGGTTTGTGCGTTTTGTCATCTTACGTGGTTGTATTTGCACGTGCTATTTGTGCAAAAATTGTATTTTCTTTTATGTATTTGTTTTGCAAGATTCTTCACGTGTAACCATGTTTTGAAACAGATATTGTGATACTTTTAAATGGTTATATTTTGCCATTTAAACTCACGGATTTTGCAGTTGGTCTTCACTTCAGCTTTATTTTTATATTATAGTTGCTTTGTCAAAGTTCTTTCGTCACACATTATGTGAACCCTTCAACAATGCTCTAGCTCACACGTTGGCTAGACAAATAGTCTCCATCTTATACGGTACACTTTAGCGGGATTTAATAGTGATTCTGGCAAGAGTGGGGCACTGGTCCATTTAGACCGATCTACGGCATTTGATAGGGTAACCATCACTATCTGGTGTCCGCTCTGGCACAGTTCGGCCTGGGTCTTGGCTTCCTCGTGTGGATCATTCAGATTTCTGACAACAGCGACTCGCTAGGTCGGGTGAACGGCTTCTTATCAAGGCCGTTCAACATCAAAAGCTCAGTTCGTCAAGGGTGTCCGTTCTCCCCGCTTTTGTACGTGATGGCTCTTGAGCCATTACTGCGAGAACTGAGCGGAATCCCGAGACAGCCGGGTTGTGGAAAGTCGGATTAAGCTTACGCGGATGACATCACCATCATCGTAACCGAAATGGATCACCAACAGAGGGTAGGCAATGCCATTAATGTTTACAAGTCGGTGGCAGGAGCAAAAGTTAATCGTGAAAAGTCAGTCGGCTTGCAGCTCGGCACTCGGAGAGGCAAATCGTTGCCCCCTGACAGCGTCATGGGACGTTGGACGGAGGGTCCGATTAAGTTGCTAGGAGTTGGTTTGGACCAGACCTCCAAATAGAGAAGAACTGGTCTGAGGTATCGAGCAGGTGACCCACATAGTCAAGGCCTGGTCTTGGCGGTGGCTATCCTTGAAAGGGAGGGCGGAGGTAGCCAATGTGTTCATCGCATCGGTCATCAGCTTCTGCCTAACCGTCGTTCTTTGCCCTGATTCGTGGTTGAACAAGCTGGAAGACAGCTCTTCTCATTTTTCTGGAAGGGCTCGAAACCGCTTGTGAAACGCTCTACTTGCTGCCAACAACCGTTGAAGGGTGGGCTAGGGATACCTTGGCTGTTCATGCGCAGACATGCGCAGAGGTTGAGGCAACTGTGGCTCTAGCTGAATGGTGAACAGTTCGCGGTCTTAAAGCGACGAAAATATTTTGAAAAATTAAACTTAAATGTTGAAGTGAATCGACCGGCTTTTGTGTGTTCCTTAAATGGCTTACAAACACCTTCTGTATATATATATATATATATATATATATATATATAATATAATTCGAGACAAAACCACTATTTTTATATATATATATATATACACACATATACAGGGTGTCCCCAAAAAATGTATACACACCTTAAATAATTGTAAATTTGGGGTTTATTATAATTAGAATAATTTTCAACATGTAAAAGAATTTACAAATATCATTCTATTGTCTTGTTATCGCATGTTCTCAAACTGATGTCCGTTCTGCTCCAGACACTGCTGACAACGTGAAGCGATGGAATGACACACATCATGGAACAATTCCCTTGGGATATTCGTATATTCATGTTCAATGGTTGCCCTTAATTGAACGACTGTTGCATGTTTCTGTGCGTAGACTGTGTCCTTTAGGTATCCCCATAAAAAGAAGTCTGGTGATGTGAGGTCTGGTGAACGTGGAGGGTATTCAACAAAACCTCTCCGTCCAATCCACCTGTTTGGCAAGATCCCATCAAGAAAGGATCTAACATCGCGATGGTAGTGTGGAGGTGCCCCATCTTGCTGGAAATAAAACTCTTCCTGTTCAAAGTCCTCTCTAATGCTTGGCATGACAGACTGTTGCAGCAAGTGTATACATTTTTTTGGGACACCCTGTATATATAGCAAAAATTTAGATTCAGATGAATATGGTACTTAAGTTGAGGCACAAGAATTTAGTACGGTATTATCCATACAATTTCAAAGTAAGGTGATTAAAATCAAAATAAGCGTCAAGGATATCCAGAGGTAATGCAGTCCGATCGTTTCATACAACTCCATTTAATTGAATAATGCAAACCTTACATCATTTTAAAATGCAGAGCATTAAAACTGACCCCATAAAAACAAAAAAAATCAGTGATAGTCAGGGTCTGAAACAATTTAGTAACTTCTATACTGGAGTATGTCTGCAAGTTCTTTTTCTATCCCCTTAACTTCTTGGAGATTTTAGGTATAACTAGCAGAGTTACCCGGCGTTGCCCGAGTTACAAACACTTGAAGAATTAGACTTTTCTGATATATTTTCTGTGATGAACTGGAATACCTTTGTTTCGAATTTCATCAAAATTACAGATGAGGGTTATTTCCCTCTTTACACACCCAAACAAAATTGTAATCGTGCCACATGTATCCCATACTACTGATTTTTATGCACATATTCCAAAATTCCAGTCTTATAGAACCTGTTAAAAGGATTTTGCTCCTGAAAAATGGATGTATTGGAGCTCTAAAATGTGAGAGTTAACGCCCCTATTAGGGGTGGGCATCTTAATGTCAACCAGAGAAGTTGAATTGTTGAGAATCTTTTTAACTTGGGTCTCATATCTATTGTTTGAATTTCTTTGAAATAGGAAATATATGTTCACTGGGTTTGTAAAAGAGAGCAAAGCTACAGGAAACCAAAAGACGAATGATCACAATAAGCAGTCAGCTAACCTACCCTAGTCGTTACCACTCCCAATGTAGTATTCCTCACCATGCAGGTGACAGGCACAGCCGTAAGATGCGTTACGAATCTATAGCAATTGGAAGGGCATGACCCAACTGAAATAAATATTAACAACTGTGTGACGTGAGGGCTAATGAGAAATGAAAGTTGGAGTTTGCAAATGACCACTGTACTGATACGTAACTGGACAGAATAAATATAAGATCTATAAATGTCTTTGAATAACTAGTTGCTCATCTGGGAAAGCCTTGAAATCAATGTTACCATGTGGGGACTATGTGTGAACCAGTGATAATAAAAAGACTGAAAGGAGATCTGTAATTAAATAACTTTACTCAACACTTTGCAACTGAATCAGTGGAGGTAAAGATGCCTCTCCTTTACTTGACAATTTATGCAGCACATTGCAGAAATCACAATGTAAGTGTATGTCAAAGCAAACTGTTACACTGTTGTACCATTGAATTACAAATAATGCTCATCTTCTATGCTCGGATGGCCCCACACCTTCAAAGAATACAACTATTTGTCTTTGCTTAGATAAAATGACTAAATTGTGGGTGTTAAGTCCCCATGAAGGGGCCTTTCTAACTTGTAAGAAGATGAAATTTTATAAATATTACTTCATTTGTATCTAATATCTATGGTTAAAATTACATCACAACAAAAATATATGAATTGTCATGGGGGTTGTGGCCCTCATGCATAGAATATAATTTCCAAATTTCATAAAGATCCATTCAGTACTTTTTACTTAGTTTTGGTTGATGAAAGAAATGACTAAAATTTGGGAGTTAAGACCCCCATTAGGGTGTCTTAGAATCCTCATGTGAAGTGGAAACTTTGAGAATACTTCTTGATGTGTGTCAATTACCCATGGTTGAAATTTCATCAACATCGAAAATTTATGAATTTTCATGTGGGGTTCTGCCCCCTTTAAGCCATCTGAAATTCAAACCAAACATATTGCATTATACCCGCCCTTATGCATTGAATCTAAGTTTCAAATATCATAAGGATCCATTCAGTAATTTTGGTCCATAAAATTCTATGAAACACGCAGCATTACCCTTCTCCCTAGGCATCGATTTTGTGTTCCAAATTTCATTAAGATCGGTGCAGCAGTATTCGAATGTACAAGTAATACACGAACGCATAAAAACATTGTCTTTGATATAATAAATATGAATGTACACATATACATCCATGTGTATATATATATATATATATGTGTGTGTGTGTGTGAGTGTGTGTGTGTGTATTATATATATATATATATATATACACACACACACAAAGATAAATTGATAGATACAACTGAGTGGGTAAACAAAAATATGAGACACAGCGTAGTGCTTCTTTTATATTGATAAGCCTGGACTTATTCTATTAGTTTCTTCTTGTGAAACCAGTAAGTTATGGGGATGTAAATAAACAAACAGCATTTGTGAAGCAGTGATGAGGGTGAAACACAGAAACAAAATCACACACATACACTTAAATATATACATACATATATATACGATTGATTTCTTTAATTTTCTGTCTACGAAATCCATATATATATATATATATATGTACACACATACACACACACACACACACACACACACACACACACACACACACACACACACACACACACACACACACAAAGATATGAGATACTGCCTAGTGTCTTTTATATTTTGATAAGCCTGGTACTTATTCTATCAGTTTCTTCTTGTGAAACCAGTAAGTTATGGGGATGTAAATAAACGAACACCAGTTGTGAGGCAGCGATGAAGGAGAAACACAAAGACACACACACAGACTTACATATATACATACATATATATACGATTGATTTCTTTCAGTTTCTGTCTGCAAAATCCACTGACAAGGCTTTCGTTGGTCTGAGGCTATAGCAGAAGACATATGCCAAGTCACCATACAATGGGACTGAACCCAGGACCATGTGTTTTGGAACCAAGTTTGTTACTACACAGCCACACCTGCACATATTTATGAGTGTGGGTGTGTGTGTATGGGTGTATATATGTATACATGTATATATGTGAATATATATGTGTACATATTACATGTACACCAATATAAGTGTCTCTTTATAAGGAGTGACGTCAGAGTGGCTGAATGTAGAAGAATGTAGAAGGTTCAAAAGGTTCAAGGGTTCAAACGAAGTAGGAGGAGGGAGGCATAAGAATAGTAAGGTGAGAGAGTGCAGGTCAAAAGAATGGTGGGTTTAAATGATTTCTTTTATGAATGAGTGCATGTGTGTGTGACTGTATATAACTGTCTTAATGTGTGTATGTGTGTGTCTGAATGCGTGATTGTGTTTGTGGATGGGTAGATGTCAGAAAACTGACAGCTGTGAGGTGACAGGTCTGTGTCTGTGTGTTCGATTATGTTTACTGTAGAGAAAGGAAAGTAGATAGCGAAAGGGAGAAAGAATCGGGCGAGGTGAGAGGCAACGCAAGAATGGATAGTAGTAATTGGAAATATAAGAAAATCTTTTTGACTTTTGGGGTGTCTTCTACATTCAGCCACTCTGACGTCACTCCTTATAAAGAGACACTCATTATCGCAATGGGCTCCTCGAGAGCGCTCAGCTAAAAGGTTTTTTGTGTATTTTGATGTCGACATAAGTTCCTTGATTTTCCTGATGAGAAATCTGCATAATGTACTCCTTATTTCTTCGGAATTAGGAATATGCAGCCTTCGAAACATATGTCGAAAATAAAGGATATTTGTTAACTAGTCGTTCAGCTCCATTCTTTCATATACTGATATATATATATATATATATATATATATATATATATATATATATATATATATATATATATACGACGTGCTTCTTTCAGTTTCCGTCTACATAATCCACTCACACTCACAAGGCTTTGGTCAGCCCGAGGCTAAAGTAGAAGACACTTGCCTAGGGTGCCACGCAGTTGGGAAGCAAGCTACTTATCACACACCAATCCTGTATATATATATATATATATATATATAATATATATATATATATATATAATATATATATATATATACATACATATATAGTAAAAACGGTCAAGTAAATAAACATCTCTTAAAATTGCATTTTCAAACCTTCTTTCATATATAATTTCACTCGAGTGGTACCTTACAAATCCACTTTGTTATATATATAAGGCAAGGAAAACATCTCAGGTCGTATACAATGTTGTTATATATATGTATGTGTGCGTGTGTGTATGTCTGTGTCTGTGTGTGTACCCCCTACCATCACTTGACAACCGATGTTGCTGTGTTCACGTCCCCATAACTTAGCCGTGTGGCAAAACAGTCTGATAGAATAAATCCTGGGGTCAGTTTCTTCAACTAAAGGCGTTGCTCCAGCATGTACGCAGTCACATGACCGAAACAAGTAAAACAATAAAAACCTATGCCATTTAATCCCGAGAAACGCCGGGTATCTCTGGTAGTGTATATATATATATATATATATATATATATATATATATATGACAGGGCACAGAAAGTGTGTCTATGGCCAGCTGGAGGAGTGTGTCCTCCTAGGGCTAAAAACTACAGTAGCATCCACCCTTAGGGGTAGCCATATTGAAATGGCAAATATGCGTCACGATGTGTTACCGCTACTGTATATAACTCACTTTGATATTTATGATTGTTTGATTTCACTTTTTCAATATCAGCGACAGTGGACGCTGGAAAAAGTATAAGTATTTGTGAAGGAAATCTAATTCTCGCCGACAACTATGATTGTTATTCGCGTAGGGACCCCTCTTTCATCTGCGTTTTGAGAATTTTGCTGCCTTTTTGTTGAGTGAGTTCGTATTTTTTGTTCGTCGTTGTTTGTGTTACTCGTGAATTGAACAGTTGTCCGTTGTGTAACAGTAATTTTTGCCCTACGAGGCAGAAAATTCTGTGTTTAAACACTGTCATTATCTTCGAGGTAATGTTTTTGAAACATTTGTTCTCATAATTTTGAGAAATGGATTTCGACTTGGCGTCGAGGAGTGACTTTCCCGTGATGGGAAAAGGTGAACAAAAGGATACCGAAGTCAAAAAACAGTCTTTTTCGGCCGCAGTGGGCGGAACCGTAACGGATGTAGAATTTAAGATTGAACAGTTATTCGAATACCGGAACTTGCTAAAAACGGAAGGAAATGAAGCACATTTCGACTCGGCTGATGTGGCAAGAGAGGTGTCATCAATGACCTTGAAAAGTGAGGATATCATGTTGCTACCTTCGTATATGGGGAAAAGATCAGCCAAACTACATGTAGAGGATATACCGAGAGGGTATGATATAATGTGGGTAGCAGCGGCATTCCTGCACAACGTAGAGCAAGAAGTTTCAATTCTGCAGATGAGAAGGAAAGAGGAGGTGCACTGGAAAGGACAAACGCTAGAACTCCTCGTTCAAGCAGAAAATAAGATACTAGAAAACTTACCCGATAGGGTATTTAATGAGGAGGGAACTTCAATGAGAGTGTCAGTGGAGGGGCGCAGACCTAGGTGCTTCAAATGCGGCGAAAAGGGTCACGTCCGCTCAACCTGTTTTAAAAAAAAGAAAATCAACGAAGCCCCTCCTCAAAGTGCTTCAAACACTGAAAAAGAAAAGGCGGAAAAAGAACCCAAGACTGCGACAAGGAAAGGAACCGAAACAGAAGATTTTAATGAACAAATGGAATATACACATGTGACACACAAAAGAAAAAAAGATAACACCCTGGACTCCCCTCCCCAAACAAAGAAAAAATCAGCAAACACCGCAGACATACATACAAAACAAATTCCCCAGCCCTACCCCCACGGCACTGTATTCATTGGAACACAGTTCGCCAAGCCCCTCCCCATAAAACAAGATTTGAAAAAAATGTTTAAAAAAAATGATAAGATTATAGCATTTGACGAGAAGAACGATAGGGTGTACAAGTATTTCAAATTTTCAAAATTTAAACTATTCAGTAAGTCTACAGACACAAAATCAACCACTCGCTTCGCAAAAATAAAGGAAGACGAGTGGAAGGAAAAAACACTACAAGAACATTTAAAGAATAATCTTATAAGAGATGTAACGAAGGAAATACTGGAGGGTAAACTTATTATAACCCCGGCAACCACACCTACCCAGAGCCCGATGGCAACGCCGGTTAAGAGCCCTGTAGCTACGACCACAAGGGAGGAAGAAGGGGAAGCAGGCAGATTTAAACTGTCATGCTCCCTGTCCCAACCGTAAGTTTGTTTATTTTTTCTCTCTCCGACAATGGCAAAGCTGGGTTGTGTAAATGTGCGTGGAATGGGGTCGAAATGGAAACAAATTTGTTTCCTGAACGACCTCACGACACACGGAGTGGACGTAGCTATTGTAACCGAGTCCAAGATGAACGGGGCCCAAGCGTTCTCGCCTCTTCTAAATGGTTTCGAGAAATATATTTCTCCTAGCCGAGGAAGAGGAAGAGGCGTGGCAGTCCTTATCAGGAAGAGCTTGGACTTGCAGGTAAGTACTGTCTTTCTGGACCCAGAATGCAGGCTGGTCGTTCTGGATGTGACCCACGTAAGTAAACAGTCCTTCAGGTTAGCAGCTGTCTACGCTCCGAATGAGTGTAGGCAGGCGGGGTTTTTTCGGAATCTGGAGCCCTTTTTAGCGACGTCGAAAACGGTAGTCTTAGTAGGGGACTTTAACACTGTCCTTGAAGCGCGGGTTGACAGTGTTGGCTCAACCAATAGGAAGGGGAACCCTAGCCTCAAGGGTCTACTAGAGAGCTTTGATCTAGTGGACCGTTATCGACTGGATGAGCTGAGCGTTCCACAGTGGACGTGGAGTAACAACGACGGCTCACGCAGATCGTATATAGATAGGATATTCGTTAGGAAAAGAGATAAGGATACGTTTAGTTGTCCACAGTTTCACATTGTGCCTTACACGGATCACAAATTTGTGACTTGTAGGGTGCAATTAGATAAGTGCCATAGACAGGGACCCGGGTACTGGAAGCTGAACAAGTCTATTTTGAATTGTGAAGACTTCCGTACCCGGATTAAGGTGTTAGTACAGAGGGCATTGTGTGGCACCATCATTAACAATAGATGGTGGCACTCCCTCAAAAGAGCCATTCGTTCAGAGTCCATTAGATTTAGCAATCAGCTAAGATTAGATAGGTCTAGGATAGAGGACGATTTAGTTAAGAATCTAAACGAGGCAATGGAAGCTGGCTCTGCATCCGGAGTGATGGCGGCAAGGACGGTATTGTACCGTCACCTTAACTCCAAACACGAAGGTTGCAGAGTTAGAGCTAAGCTACGCGCTGGGAAACGAGAAGGTATTAACGTTGCCGGATGGGCCCGTCGAGTGGAGAGTCAGAGAGGTAACAAAGCTTCAATCAAGTCTTTAACTGACGAACAGGGACAAAAGATCTATGGACAGGAGGAGATGCAAAAGTTTCTTCACCAGCATTTCGCCCGCGCGTTCGGGGTGGTGTGGCGCCGGAGCGGGGGAGGGCCTTAAAGGACTTCCTAGTGCTGGAGTGCTGTGAATAAGCGATCACTCCCGCGGAGATAGAGGGGATACTGGCCGGATGCGCCGGGGAGAAGTCGCCGGGGTTGGATGGTCTGCCCTACGAGTTTTACCAAAGTATGCCGGACTTGTTCGGGGGAATATTGGCAGGCGTCTACACGAACTGGCAGCAGAATGGGAGAATTCCCAGTTCTGTAAGCCGGGGAGTGGTGACGCTAATCCAGAAAGACCCGAGCAAGGGGGATAACATTAGTAATTACAGGCCCATAACTCTACTTAATGTAGAGTTAAAGATTTTGGCCAAGGTGTTGGCAAAAAGGTTGACGATTGTCGTGGAGAAACTTGTAAGGAAAGCACAGACATGTGCAATTCCAGGCAGGTCGATCCAGGACAATCTTCACCTTATACGCTACACCTTAGATAGGGTGGGTAAATTAACCGGCAAGGGCGGGGTAATGGTCCATTTAGACCAAAGTAAAGCGTTCGATAGGGTAGACCATAAGTACCTGGCGACGGTCCTCGAAGCGGCTGGACTGGGCCCTGAATTTCGCGGGTGGATCTCCGCTATGTATAGCGGCATCAAGTCCACCGTCCAGATAAACGGTTACCTAACGGAACCGTTTTCGATCGAATGTTCAGTTCGTCAAGGGTGCCCCTTGTCACCACTTTTGTACGTGTTGGCTCTCGAGCCATTGCTGCGAAAGTTGGAGAGGCTGGGAAGTAACCCGGATGAGATCGGAGGTGGGAGGACGGTTACTGCTTATGCGGATGACGTCACCTTCATCGTGTCCAATGAGGCCCAGCTACTTTGTGTAGAAGAGGCTATCAGAGGATACGAGGCGGTGGCAGGAGCAAGGGTTAACAAGGACAAGTCGGTTGGCTTGCGCCTCAGCACCTGGAGGAGCAAGTCGATATCGTCCAGTGTCGTGGGACACTGGACGGATGGTCCTGTTAAGTTGCTAGGAGTTTGGTTTGGGTCAGACTCCCAAACGGAGAGGAATTGGAGTGAGGTGACGAGCAAGGTGGAGGCCATAGTACGGACCTAGTCCGGAAAGTTTCTGTCCTTGAAAGGAAGGGCGGAGGTGGTACAGATGTTCATTGCATCTGTAATCACTTACCGCCTGACCGTTGTCCCTTGCCCCGATTCATGGCTTAGCAAGTTGGAGCGAATCCTTTCCCGCTTTTTGTGGAAGGGAGGAAAGCCACTTGTGAGGCACTCCATTTGCTGCCAGGAACCGTTAAAGGGTGGGTTAGGAATGCCTTGGTTGATGATGCGCAGACATGCGTTGAGGCTGAAGCATCTCTGGCACCACCTGGAGGGTGATAAGGTGTGGAGTCCGCTGGCAGGGGAATTTTTCCCGAGACCGGCTTCCTTAGTGAATTTTAAACCCGGTCGCATCAAAAGACGGAATCTGACTTTATGGCAAAAGGAGTACCGACAGGCACTCACGCTGATCCACAAGGCGGGCAAGGCCGGCTGGGGAAATACCACCTCGGTATTTTATAGCAGGCTGGTAGAGGCAAAGAACGACGACGTCCTAGGAGGGGCTCTGGGGTTTGACGAAGACCAGCTTACCAACCTGTTTAAAAAGACTTTCAGGACGGGGTATTTGGATAATTTCCAAAGATCCCTGGCCTGGCAGTGTTATAGGAATGCTTTACCTGTTCACGAGAAGTTATCGCGACACGGAATTTCAGTGCCACCGACGTGTCCAAGATACGGGTTGGACGATGAAACCGTCCAGCACGCTTTTGTACACTGTCGGAAGTTGTCAGACTTGATAAGTTACGCAGAACACGTGTTATCGCATCTGGGACGAGTAAAGTCGTCGGCTGAGTCTATGATTAAGATGATACCGCCAACTGGACCCTCGAAGGAAGGTGAGGCATGTTTTCACTGCACGGTTGCAGTAGTAAAAGAATGCATGTGGCGTACAAGAATGGAAGGAGTCGCAATAGGATCCTTTGTCTCAGGCCGGCTTGCTCACTTATTTCAGATATCATCTGAAGAGCAAAATGGGGCTGGAAAAGAAGATCTTACCACGAGGTGTGTATGAAAAAAGATGGAAGGAAGTGGCAAAAAAGGTGGGCGTCAGAAACCCAGCTTCACTATGGATGGAGGAGAGGAAAGAAAAGCTGCGGGGCCTTATGGGTTGCCGGGATTTAAAATATCGGTAAGATCGCAAGTTAATGTAATGTTGTAATGTTCTATTGGTCATGCAAAGGACAATTTAAATACAAATTTTGTATAATGAATAATCCAAATGTTATGGAAAATTTTTAATCGAACCACTTAACTGTTTTTTGTATGTATGTCCTGTATTGTCCTTCTATGTAGTGATTTTATAATCGTAATAAAGAAATTCGCCGACAACTGTGATTGTCACACGCTGACGAGAGGTCAATACCTGGAAACTCGAGTCCGTGTGTATCATAAGTTGAAGACGGGAAGGATGACTTCCCTTTGCAAATACTGACAGGGCACAGAAAGTGTGTCTATGGTCAGCTGGAGGAGTGTGTACTCCTGGGACTAAAAACTACAGTAGCATCCACCCTTA
>NC_042997.1:82137042-82144542 GCF_006345805.1 Octopus sinensis | reverse complement strand
ACTTAAAAGTGCGGGTGGCACAATGTATGCAGGATTCTCCTAGTTCAGAACAGTTATTCACTAAGTTTATATTATTCCTGTTTCAAAATTTCATATGTCTCCATAGAACAAAGTTCACATCCATCCCTACGATTTTTATAAGGCTGTGCCTTTCTTATTATATCCCATTTTTGGTTAAATTCGATATTTTTTCTTTATATCTATCTATCTATCTATCTATCTATCTATCTATCTATCTATCTATCTATCTATCTATCTATCTATCTATCTATCTATCTATCTATCTATCTATCTATCTATCTATCTATCTATCTATCTATCTATCTATCTATCTATCTATATATATATATATATATATATATATTATAGAAGGAGCTTCTACAGGACTAGAACTGTTTCATTCAAATGAAATCATCAGGAAGCTTGGCGTCAAGAATAGTTTTGGCATTTATACATTTAGGCAGATTCGATGGGGTGGTGGTGGTGGGGACTTTTTTTGGGGTAGGCAGGGCACAAACTGTCTTTCTTAGGGGAGTGGTCAAAAGAATCAGTGATAAAGTAGATAAATGAATAAATAGAATAATAGAATAGAGTTTTAGGTAAATAGGAAGACTATTGCTTATATATATATATAATATATATATATATATATGTATATATATATATATATATATGTATGTATATATATATACATATATATATATAATATATATATATATATATATATATACATACATATATATATATATATACATATATATATATATATATATATATATACATATACATACACACATCTATACACATATACATATGTATACACGCACACACACACAGATACACATACACATACACACACACTTATATACCTATGCACATATACATATACACACATACATATACAGATACACATACACATACATGCCAACATGCAGGCACACGCACATATATATATCTACACATATATATATATAAAAAGGAATATACACACCCATACACACACACACATATACATATACACATGCATATATACACACCTACACATACACACACACATATATATATATATATATATATATATCTACATACACATACATACACGCATACATGCACATATATATACACACACATTTTTTCTCCCTTATTTTATTTTATTTTAATTTTTATTTTTACTTTTATTTTGACCTCATCAGAGTCATAGAAGGTGTAATATATGACCTCCCCACTCGCCGACACACATTTAGTGGCGCTGGAGTAGCCGCTTCCCGGGGTGCTAGCCGGCCTGAATGAAGTCCATTTACCGCCCCTCTCCCTTCCTTCACACTCATACACATACACAAACACATATGTTCTCTCGCTCATTGCCTTATCATCCACTCATACTTATGAATGTATCCCTCTCTACACAGGCGCATATATACATATATACATATATATACATATATGTATGTACATACATATACACACGCAGGTACACATATTCATACATACATAAATGTACCCACTTTCACATAAACGTATGCATAACTAAGTACACACAAAACCACATATATAAAAGTACTTCAGTACACATAAACACACATGAACATCTGCCCGCATATGTACACGCATATGCTTATAAATACATATATGCACACATGCGCGCATACACGTGTACATAAAAGCATACCTACAAATACATACCTACACACATACATATATCCACATACATGCACGTACATACACATGCGTTCACGTACATACAAATACATATCTACACACATATACATACATATATACACATACAGAGATCTACAAGTCCTTATATATACACACACATATATATATAATATACATATATATATATATACATATATATATAATATATATATATATATATATATATATCTATATCTATATATATATATATATATATATATATATATATACATATATACACATACACATACACACACACACACATATACATACATATATACACATACAATACATACACATATATGCTAACACCCATCATATACATACACATGCATCTATATATATCCATGCATATACATACATATATATAAATACATACACATACGCATATCTACGCACCTACACGCACACATATGTATCTACATATATAAAGAAAACTACAAGTCCATATATATACACTCATACATATACACATACACATACATACCTACACACACCTATACATATATATACCCATACACACATATACATATATATATATATATATATATATACATACACACACATACACATACATACACATACATATACATACACACATACATACACGCACACAAATACATACATACACCGTCCACATGTTTACAGGCATATACACACACACACATATATATATATATATATATATATATACACACAGACACGCACATATATACATATATACATACACATATACACCAATACACATACGCATACAGAAATATATACATATGCAAAAAAAGTCCCCCACCACCACCCCATCAAATCTGCCTAAATGTATAAATGCCAAAACTATTCTTGACGCCAAGCTTCCTGATGATTTCATTTGAATGAAACAGTTCTAGTCCTGTAGAAGCTCCTTCTATAAAATAAATTAATTTACTCTGCCATGTATTGAGTACCTTATTTACTGTGGTTAACCCCGACTCAACCCGGGACCTACATATATATATATATAAATATATATATATATATGTACATATTCTCTTAGGTTTCTTGCAGAATAGGTGATGACACTTTCCTGCGAGTCAGTAATATGTATTTCAAATACAATATCTTTTTACTTTCTCGGTATGTCGAATTTTGTTTCCTACAATATATTTTTCTCTCTGTCTCCCACTTCTTCTTCTTCTTCTTCTTCTTCTTCTTCTTCTTCTTCTTCTTCTTCTTCTTCTTCTTCTTCTTCTTCTTCTTCTTCTTCTCTTCTTCTTCTTCTTCTTCTTCTTCTTCTTCTTCTCTTCTTCTTCTTCTTCTTCTTCTTCTTCTTCTCTCTTCATCATCTTCTTCTTCTTCTTCTTCTTTCTTCTTCTTCTTCTTCTTCTTCTTCTTCTTCACATGCTTTTTTAAATGTATATATTTTGCTATTTAAATTTTTTTGCTATTTAAGCAACTAGTAAAACATTTTTTATTTTGAAAACGGCTGTGTTAAGCTTGAAATTCATTACAGAGTAATTCACTCTAAACATTATTACTAAAATAAAAATTATACTCCAAAAAGCCATCTCTACTCATCCTTCATATATACAAATATATATATATATATATGTGTGTGTGGGTGTGTGCGTGTGTGCGTGTATACACATAATTATACATCATATATGTATTTATTTATTCACTCTACTCTGGTTCCACAAAGCTTTTCGGGCATGATAGTTGTGCACTCAAGTGTGACTCACAATATTGAGTTAGAAATATTGCTACACATAGACCACCGTAGTCTACATCTCTTTAGCAATAACTTACTCACCAGTACACTATTTGTCAGAGACACTAACTCTTTCCTTTCCCCCCTCTACTGTTGTATAATAACTTTTGTTTCCTTAACAAGCAATCTGCTTATTACTTCCAGCCAATATAACTGGTGACCCAAACCAAAATTTCTGGTTTTCTCTGCTATTTCCGATAAGTTTTAAGATTACGTAGAGATTCATAGTCGATTTACTACTATTCCCCATAGCCGCCGGCATAGAGAAATTCAAAGTGAGCAACTGTTGCATCAATCTGAACATCTTTGAGAGTATGCAAAATTTATGTGCACAGGTTTCCTCCGACAATAGAATAAGGAAAATACCGAATCTAAACCAGAAAAGAAATGTTTGAAATCGGCTGGATTGACTGGGATCGCTAGGCATCATTTACAGCTAGACATCAATGTAAATGAGAGAAGAAGCAGTTGAGATAAACATACAGCTTCCAAGGTAAACAAGCTAAGATTTGCGGGTAGGAAGTATTAATGTATTACTCCTTGGTCGAAGAGGAAGTTGAAAATATTGTGGTGCTACAACACATATAATTCTGTGATACCATCGCTAACTTTTGAAAGACATATAATTGTATGGACTTTTACTAATAAATTCCAAAGATATTAATCGAGTTATTTATATATATATATATTTATATTAGAAATATAAAGCGAAAACAATAAGAAATTATATAGGAAAATATCGTTTATTCATAGAAACAGATATTATACAATATTTAAAAATTTTGACATCAACAATACATTTTTGTGAAGATAGACGGAAAATATTTTAAGAGTTCCGAAGTATGTAATAATGTATAAGCCCCATAAGACTTTTCATGTGAAGATCATATTTACTTATGGAATTTTATACAATACGCAGGACAAAAGTTACATGAATGAACAAAAGCATATCATATTTCGGTTATGAGAAAAAAAGAATAATGAAAAACACTCTGGCAAAATATTACGATAGTAAAATATACCCAAAACAATATTTGAAACATTTCACATTAGAAAAACGAAAAGCTAAATTTAAACTATAAAATCAGTACACACAATTGTTTTACAAAGCAGGCATTTCTAGTCGCCTATTCAGATGTTAGAAAGATCAGAAAATAGCATTTTGGAAAGGATTACAATTAGGTAATTCGTCGTTATCTATCATGAACAAGACATCGAGTTTTCTGACCACGATGACCCTTGCCGACAGGGCATTACAAAGTATATACCAACTGAGATACATTGAATAAAGAACATTTTTTATTTGAATAATGGAAAAAAATTACCAAAGCCAATTTTCTCCTTCATACAGGGATTGTTACTAGGGGATTTACTCGTCGTCGGCTTGGTTGGTTAAATGCAGGTATAGTCGCTTTGTGACCATTGTGTACCCGGTGCACACGGAATTTCATAGTAATTACCCCACAGGTCACATCGAATAACGTAATTTTTGTTTGGATGAGGGAAAATTATTCTACCGGCTTTAATATTCTCCTTGGTACAGGGATTGGTAATGTCGTATTTGGTGGTTGTCGTGGTTTTAACATTGCTATCATCTGCAACGCAGCTCTCGATGACTTGTAACCATTTTGTACCCGGTGCACACGGCATTACACAATATGCACCCCACTTGTTACAATGAATAAAGAAGTTTTCGTTTGAATAAGCGAAATAGAATCTACCGGCGTCAATATTCTCCTTGGTACAGGGATTGGTAATGGTGGATTTGGTTGTTGTCGGGGTGTTTACCGTTGGTTGAGTTCCAATTATGCTATTCTCTCTATCGCATGTATAGGCCTTTTGTGACCCACTCGTCACATTGAATAAATTTTTTTTCCTCTGGATGAGAGAAATGAAATTTATTCTGTTGAACATTTTCTGCTGTACATGATTTCTTGGCAATTTCTTTAACTTCATCTGAAACGAATAGAAAATGCAGAAAATATTATACTGTTCTCGAAATGCGTTTGCATAAAACCTGAAATCTCAATATATTTATTTGATGTTAATTTATTTATATGCCATTAATACCGTTGCTAAAAAAGTACATCTAATCTTTTTCTGTTCTTTATGGTGTGCACTTATAATTTAAATTTAACTTATTTTAACTTTTCTTTTTGCAAGAACGTCAGTTAGAAGCGTGCATTAAGTGACAGACTAACCGAAAGCCTGTCGTGTTACAACTTAGAGGTAGGGCAGTGCTTTTGGCCTCTACTGAGGATGTCCAACACTGGTGTCTTGAAGATATATTCAGAATGGTGACATGTTAGCACTAGTGTCGGTTCTACGAAAAGTTTCTGGTGGTCAGATGAGCGAAATTAAATTTGGCATCGCAACAACGCTACTAACTCTGCGAAACCGACTTTTTCAAATTAAGTCTTTCATTCGAGAAGGATAGCAATGAATTGAGTTTACTGGGGACGATAAGAAAAATACTTCGATCCTCTACTCTATAGTGAGTTTGACGTGTGTGTACAACTATCTTACGTTTCTGAATCGCATTCTGCAATTGAAAATAGCAAAAGAGAAAAAGATGTTCTCCAGCGTGCATTTAATAGGTTCGCTGACGAGTGTTACAAGACAGGGATGAGAATTTGTGCTGTGAAGATTGAGGCTTTAGCCATCTCAAAACAGCCTTTCCTGCACATTCTCTTTGTTTATAGAATATCCTTGAGATAGGTGGAGAAGTTTAGGTGAAGTTCCACGATTTATGGAAGGCAGGAGGCTGAACTGGACGTTAGAATTACTGGTACTGTCACAGAATGCACCAGCACCAGCAATCGATCCTCAGAAGAGAGGAAAGGTTAGCAAAAATACCAAATTGAATTTCTTTAATTCGTGTTACATGCCTTTCCTCATATATGGCCATGAATGTCGGTTAATGACCACAAGAATACAATCGCAAATACAAGTGATCACAAAAGAGATTCCTTTGAAAGGTTCTGAAGTAACATTAAACGAAAGGTTGACTAGCAAGGACTTCATGGTCGAGCCCCTATTTCTCCGCCTTGGGAGGTCACAGCTCTAGTACGACAGATCTGTTTAGAATGTTGCAGGAAATAATTGCAAGAGGTGTGTTCAAGCCGCGCCAACTGGCAAGAGGCGTAGGGGTAGACCGAGGGAAAAAAATGGCTGTATAATATCTATAGTGTCAATTGTTCAGGCTGGTGTCAACCGGAAGGTCTAACGGCGGTTGCTTCTAACAGGACCTTATGGAAGAGATACCCGAGGAATCTACTGCTGCAACCCTTCCACGATTAATGGCTGGAAAATTTGGCTGGATGGATGGATGGAGAAGAAAACAATGAAACAAAACAGGATACTGTCCTATAAACAACAATGATTCCAGTTTTCACATTTTAAATGCACGCGTTTTAAGTATTTTGTGTATTCTAAAGAGAAGTGACTGCACCCTTAACATTCGCAGACCTTCTCAGAGTGGCTAATGTCGTTGGTGATTAATTTAAACATTTCGAGATTGATATTTGCAACGAAATTTGGGCCCGTAGTATACACGCACACACACACACACACACACACACACACACACACACACACACACACCACACACACACACACACACACACACAAACACAAAATATGGGAGTTTATCTAAACGAGCTGATCTAGACGATTAAGTACGCTAGGTAAGTGCTTCAACAAATTACTAGGGCTCCAAGATTATAGCCGAGACGGTAGTTTCGGGGCCATTGCAGATTTCCAATATAGCGAATATACAATTGTTAAAGTGGACAAGAAACGTTAAGGCAAGGCAATCATCTCAAGTCATATACCTTATTATCATTATTGGACAAATTCAAAGTCTTACAGCTGTTTCTGGGATATCCCAATGCTATATATATATATATATATATATATATATATATATATGCCAAATATATACGTTTTATTTATTATTTTGTATATTACTTAATCATCGTTATATTTTTTATCTTATATTTAATATTCTTTTATAAGTAATTTTCTAGATGGTGTATTTTAATTTTTCATTTTGAATT
>NC_042997.1:82126584-82136942 GCF_006345805.1 Octopus sinensis | reverse complement strand
AGAAGATGAAATTTTATAAATATTACTTCATTTGTATCTAATATCTATGGTTAAAATTACATCACAACAAAAATATATGAATTGTCATGGGGGTTGTGGCCCTCATGCATAGAATATAATTTCCAAATTTCATAAAGATCCATTCAGTACTTTTTACTTAGTTTTGGTTGATGAAAGAAATGACTAAAATTTGGGAGTTAAGACCCCCATTAGGGTGTCTTAGAATCCTCATGTGAAGTGGAAACTTTGAGAATACTTCTTGATGTGTGTCAATTACCCATGGTTGAAATTTC
The DNA here is from genome assembly GCF_006345805.1 of Octopus sinensis. NCBI lineage: Eukaryota > Metazoa > Mollusca > Cephalopoda > Octopoda > Octopodidae > Octopus > Octopus sinensis. Next base: position 82,136,649 of record NC_042997.1, on the reverse strand, counting down.
ATCAACATCGAAAATTTATGAATTTTCATGTGGGGTTCTGCCCCCTTTAAGCCATCTGAAATTCAAACCAAACATATTGCATTATACCCGCCCTTATGCATTGAATCTAAGTTTCAAATATCATAAGGATCCATTCAGTAATTTTGGTCCATAAAATTCTATGAAACACGCAGCATTACCCTTCTCCCTAGGCATCGATTTTGTGTTCCAAATTTCATTAAGATCGGTGCAGCAGTATTCGAATGTACAAGTAATACACGAACGCATAAAAACATTGTCTTTGATATAATAAATATGAATGTACACATATACATCCATGTGTATATATATATATATATATGTGTGTGTGTGTGTGAGTGTGTGTGTGTGTATTATATATATATATATATATATACACACACACACAAAGATAAATTGATAGATACAACTGAGTGGGTAAACAAAAATATGAGACACAGCGTAGTGCTTCTTTTATATTGATAAGCCTGGACTTATTCTATTAGTTTCTTCTTGTGAAACCAGTAAGTTATGGGGATGTAAATAAACAAACAGCATTTGTGAAGCAGTGATGAGGGTGAAACACAGAAACAAAATCACACACATACACTTAAATATATACATACATATATATACGATTGATTTCTTTAATTTTCTGTCTACGAAATCCATATATATATATATATATATGTACACACATACACACACACACACACACACACACACACACACACACACACACACACACACACACACACACACACACAAAGATATGAGATACTGCCTAGTGTCTTTTATATTTTGATAAGCCTGGTACTTATTCTATCAGTTTCTTCTTGTGAAACCAGTAAGTTATGGGGATGTAAATAAACGAACACCAGTTGTGAGGCAGCGATGAAGGAGAAACACAAAGACACACACACAGACTTACATATATACATACATATATATACGATTGATTTCTTTCAGTTTCTGTCTGCAAAATCCACTGACAAGGCTTTCGTTGGTCTGAGGCTATAGCAGAAGACATATGCCAAGTCACCATACAATGGGACTGAACCCAGGACCATGTGTTTTGGAACCAAGTTTGTTACTACACAGCCACACCTGCACATATTTATGAGTGTGGGTGTGTGTGTATGGGTGTATATATGTATACATGTATATATGTGAATATATATGTGTACATATTACATGTACACCAATATAAGTGTCTCTTTATAAGGAGTGACGTCAGAGTGGCTGAATGTAGAAGAATGTAGAAGGTTCAAAAGGTTCAAGGGTTCAAACGAAGTAGGAGGAGGGAGGCATAAGAATAGTAAGGTGAGAGAGTGCAGGTCAAAAGAATGGTGGGTTTAAATGATTTCTTTTATGAATGAGTGCATGTGTGTGTGACTGTATATAACTGTCTTAATGTGTGTATGTGTGTGTCTGAATGCGTGATTGTGTTTGTGGATGGGTAGATGTCAGAAAACTGACAGCTGTGAGGTGACAGGTCTGTGTCTGTGTGTTCGATTATGTTTACTGTAGAGAAAGGAAAGTAGATAGCGAAAGGGAGAAAGAATCGGGCGAGGTGAGAGGCAACGCAAGAATGGATAGTAGTAATTGGAAATATAAGAAAATCTTTTTGACTTTTGGGGTGTCTTCTACATTCAGCCACTCTGACGTCACTCCTTATAAAGAGACACTCATTATCGCAATGGGCTCCTCGAGAGCGCTCAGCTAAAAGGTTTTTTGTGTATTTTGATGTCGACATAAGTTCCTTGATTTTCCTGATGAGAAATCTGCATAATGTACTCCTTATTTCTTCGGAATTAGGAATATGCAGCCTTCGAAACATATGTCGAAAATAAAGGATATTTGTTAACTAGTCGTTCAGCTCCATTCTTTCATATACTGATATATATATATATATATATATATATATATATATATATATATATATATATATATATATATACGACGTGCTTCTTTCAGTTTCCGTCTACATAATCCACTCACACTCACAAGGCTTTGGTCAGCCCGAGGCTAAAGTAGAAGACACTTGCCTAGGGTGCCACGCAGTTGGGAAGCAAGCTACTTATCACACACCAATCCTGTATATATATATATATATATATATATAATATATATATATATATATATAATATATATATATATATACATACATATATAGTAAAAACGGTCAAGTAAATAAACATCTCTTAAAATTGCATTTTCAAACCTTCTTTCATATATAATTTCACTATATAATTTCACTCGAGTGGTACCTTACAAATCCACTTTGTTATATATATAAAGCAAGGAAAACATCTCAGGTCGTATACAATGTTGTTATATATATGTATGTGTGCGTGTGTGTATGTCTGTGTCTGTGTGTGTACCCCCTACCATCACTTGACAACCGATGTTGCTGTGTTCACGTCCCCATAACTTAGCCGTGTGGCAAAACAGTCTGATAGAATAAATCCTGGGGTCAGTTTCTTCAACTAAAGGCGTTGCTCCAGCATGTACGCAGTCACATGACCGAAACAAGTAAAACAATAAAAACCTATGCCATTTAATCCCGAGAAACGCCGGGTATCTCTGGTAGTGTATATATATATATATATATTATATATATATATATATATGACAGGGCACAGAAAGTGTGTCTATGGCCAGCTGGAGGAGTGTGTCCTCCTAGGGCTAAAAACTACAGTAGCATCCACCCTTAGGGGTAGCCATATTGAAATGGCAAATATGCGTCACGATGTGTTACCGCTACTGTATATAACTCACTTTGATATTTATGATTGTTTGATTTCACTTTTTCAATATCAGCGACAGTGGACGCTGGAAAAAGTATAAGTATTTGTGAAGGAAATCTAATTCTCGCCGACAACTATGATTGTTATTCGCGTAGGGACCCCTCTTTCATCTGCGTTTTGAGAATTTTGCTGCCTTTTTGTTGAGTGAGTTCGTATTTTTTGTTCGTCGTTGTTTGTGTTACTCGTGAATTGAACAGTTGTCCGTTGTGTAACAGTAATTTTTGCCCTACGAGGCAGAAAATTCTGTGTTTAAACACTGTCATTATCTTCGAGGTAATGTTTTTGAAACATTTGTTCTCATAATTTTGAGAAATGGATTTCGACTTGGCGTCGAGGAGTGACTTTCCCGTGATGGGAAAAGGTGAACAAAAGGATACCGAAGTCAAAAAACAGTCTTTTTCGGCCGCAGTGGGCGGAACCGTAACGGATGTAGAATTTAAGATTGAACAGTTATTCGAATACCGGAACTTGCTAAAAACGGAAGGAAATGAAGCACATTTCGACTCGGCTGATGTGGCAAGAGAGGTGTCATCAATGACCTTGAAAAGTGAGGATATCATGTTGCTACCTTCGTATATGGGGAAAAGATCAGCCAAACTACATGTAGAGGATATACCGAGAGGGTATGATATAATGTGGGTAGCAGCGGCATTCCTGCACAACGTAGAGCAAGAAGTTTCAATTCTGCAGATGAGAAGGAAAGAGGAGGTGCACTGGAAAGGACAAACGCTAGAACTCCTCGTTCAAGCAGAAAATAAGATACTAGAAAACTTACCCGATAGGGTATTTAATGAGGAGGGAACTTCAATGAGAGTGTCAGTGGAGGGGCGCAGACCTAGGTGCTTCAAATGCGGCGAAAAGGGTCACGTCCGCTCAACCTGTTTTAAAAAAAAGAAAATCAACGAAGCCCCTCCTCAAAGTGCTTCAAACACTGAAAAAGAAAAGGCGGAAAAAGAACCCAAGACTGCGACAAGGAAAGGAACCGAAACAGAAGATTTTAATGAACAAATGGAATATACACATGTGACACACAAAAGAAAAAAAGATAACACCCTGGACTCCCCTCCCCAAACAAAGAAAAAATCAGCAAACACCGCAGACATACATACAAAACAAATTCCCCAGCCCTACCCCCACGGCACTGTATTCATTGGAACACAGTTCGCCAAGCCCCTCCCCATAAAACAAGATTTGAAAAAAATGTTTAAAAAAAATGATAAGATTATAGCATTTGACGAGAAGCACGATAGGGTGTACAAGTATTTCAAATTTTCAAAATTTAAACTATTCAGTAAGTCTACAGACACAAAATCAACCACTCGCTTCGCAAAAATAAAGGAAGACGAGTGGAAGGAAAAAACACTACAAGAACATTTAAAGAATAATCTTATAAGAGATGTAACGAAGGAAATACTGGAGGGTAAACTTATTATAACCCCGGCAACCACACCTACCCAGAGCCCGATGGCAACGCCGGTTAAGAGCCCTGTAGCTACGACCACAAGGGAGGAAGAAGGGGAAGCAGGCAGATTTAAACTGTCATGCTCCCTGTCCCAACCGTAAGTTTGTTTATTTTTTCTCTCTCCGACAATGGCAAAGCTGGGTTGTGTAAATGTGCGTGGAATGGGGTCGAAATGGAAACAAATTTGTTTCCTGAACGACCTCACGACACACGGAGTGGACGTAGCTATTGTAACCGAGTCCAAGATGAACGGGGCCCAAGCGTTCTCGCCTCTTCTAAATGGTTTCGAGAAATATATTTCTCCTAGCCGAGGAAGAGGAAGAGGCGTGGCAGTCCTTATCAGGAAGAGCTTGGACTTGCAGGTAAGTACTGTCTTTCTGGACCCAGAATGCAGGCTGGTCGTTCTGGATGTGACCCACGTAAGTAAACAGTCCTTCAGGTTAGCAGCTGTCTACGCTCCGAATGAGTGTAGGCAGGCGGGGTTTTTTCGGAATCTGGAGCCCTTTTTAGCGACGTCGAAAACGGTAGTCTTAGTAGGGGACTTTAACACTGTCCTTGAAGCGCGGGTTGACAGTGTTGGCTCAACCAATAGGAAGGGGAACCCTAGCCTCAAGGGTCTACTAGAGAGCTTTGATCTAGTGGACCGTTATCGACTGGATGAGCTGAGCGTTCCACAGTGGACGTGGAGTAACAACGACGGCTCACGCAGATCGTATATAGATAGGATATTCGTTAGGAAAAGAGATAAGGATACGTTTAGTTGTCCACAGTTTCACATTGTGCCTTACACGGATCACAAATTTGTGACTTGTAGGGTGCAATTAGATAAGTGCCATAGACAGGGACCCGGGTACTGGAAGCTGAACAAGTCTATTTTGAATTGTGAAGACTTCCGTACCCGGATTAAGGTGTTAGTACAGAGGGCATTGTGTGGCACCATCATTAACAATAGATGGTGGCACTCCCTCAAAAGAGCCATTCGTTCAGAGTCCATTAGATTTAGCAATCAGCTAAGATTAGATAGGTCTAGGATAGAGGACGATTTAGTTAAGAATCTAAACGAGGCAATGGAAGCTGGCTCTGCATCCGGAGTGATGGCGGCAAGGACGGTATTGTACCGTCACCTTAACTCCAAACACGAAGGTTGCAGAGTTAGAGCTAAGCTACGCGCTGGGAAACGAGAAGGTATTAACGTTGCCGGATGGGCCCGTCGAGTGGAGAGTCAGAGAGGTAACAAAGCTTCAATCAAGTCTTTAACTGACGAACAGGGACAAAAGATCTATGGACAGGAGGAGATGCAAAAGTTTCTTCACCAGCATTTCGCCCGCGCGTTCGGGGTGGTGTGGCGCCGGAGCGGGGGAGGGCCTTAAAGGACTTCCTAGTGCTGGAGTGCTGTGAATAAGCGATCACTCCCGCGGAGATAGAGGGGATACTGGCCGGATGCGCCGGGGAGAAGTCGCCGGGGTTGGATGGTCTGCCCTACGAGTTTTACCAAAGTATGCCGGACTTGTTCGGGGGAATATTGGCAGGCGTCTACACGAACTGGCAGCAGAATGGGAGAATTCCCAGTTCTGTAAGCCGGGGAGTGGTGACGCTAATCCAGAAAGACCCGAGCAAGGGGGATAACATTAGTAATTACAGGCCCATAACTCTACTTAATGTAGAGTTAAAGATTTTGGCCAAGGTGTTGGCAAAAAGGTTGACGATTGTCGTGGAGAAACTTGTAAGGAAAGCACAGACATGTGCAATTCCAGGCAGGTCGATCCAGGACAATCTTCACCTTATACGCTACACCTTAGATAGGGTGGGTAAATTAACCGGCAAGGGCGGGGTAATGGTCCATTTAGACCAAAGTAAAGCGTTCGATAGGGTAGACCATAAGTACCTGGCGACGGTCCTCGAAGCGGCTGGACTGGGCCCTGAATTTCGCGGGTGGATCTCCGCTATGTATAGCGGCATCAAGTCCACCGTCCAGATAAACGGTTACCTAACGGAACCGTTTTCGATCGAATGTTCAGTTCGTCAAGGGTGCCCCTTGTCACCACTTTTGTACGTGTTGGCTCTCGAGCCATTGCTGCGAAAGTTGGAGAGGCTGGGAAGTAACCCGGATGAGATCGGAGGTGGGAGGACGGTTACTGCTTATGCGGATGACGTCACCTTCATCGTGTCCAATGAGGCCCAGCTACTTTGTGTAGAAGAGGCTATCAGAGGATACGAGGCGGTGGCAGGAGCAAGGGTTAACAAGGACAAGTCGGTTGGCTTGCGCCTCAGCACCTGGAGGAGCAAGTCGATATCGTCCAGTGTCGTGGGACACTGGACGGATGGTCCTGTTAAGTTGCTAGGAGTTTGGTTTGGGTCAGACTCCCAAACGGAGAGGAATTGGAGTGAGGTGACGAGCAAGGTGGAGGCCATAGTACGGACCTAGTCCGGAAAGTTTCTGTCCTTGAAAGGAAGGGCGGAGGTGGTACAGATGTTCATTGCATCTGTAATCACTTACCGCCTGACCGTTGTCCCTTGCCCCGATTCATGGCTTAGCAAGTTGGAGCGAATCCTTTCCCGCTTTTTGTGGAAGGGAGGAAAGCCACTTGTGAGGCACTCCATTTGCTGCCAGGAACCGTTAAAGGGTGGGTTAGGAATGCCTTGGTTGATGATGCGCAGACATGCGTTGAGGCTGAAGCATCTCTGGCACCACCTGGAGGGTGATAAGGTGTGGAGTCCGCTGGCAGGGGAATTTTTCCCGAGACCGGCTTCCTTAGTGAATTTTAAACCCGGTCGCATCAAAAGACGGAATCTGACTTTATGGCAAAAGGAGTACCGACAGGCACTCACGCTGATCCACAAGGCGGGCAAGGCCGGCTGGGGAAATACCACCTCGGTATTTTATAGCAGGCTGGTAGAGGCAAAGAACGACGACGTCCTAGGAGGGGCTCTGGGGTTTGACGAAGACCAGCTTACCAACCTGTTTAAAAAGACTTTCAGGACGGGGTATTTGGATAATTTCCAAAGATCCCTGGCCTGGCAGTGTTATAGGAATGCTTTACCTGTTCACGAGAAGTTATCGCGACACGGAATTTCAGTGCCACCGACGTGTCCAAGATACGGGTTGGACGATGAAACCGTCCAGCACGCTTTTGTACACTGTCGGAAGTTGTCAGACTTGATAAGTTACGCAGAACACGTGTTATCGCATCTGGGACGAGTAAAGTCGTCGGCTGAGTCTATGATTAAGATGATACCGCCAACTGGACCCTCGAAGGAAGGTGAGGCATGTTTTCACTGCACGGTTGCAGTAGTAAAAGAATGCATGTGGCGTACAAGAATGGAAGGAGTCGCAATAGGATCCTTTGTCTCAGGCCGGCTTGCTCACTTATTTCAGATATCATCTGAAGAGCAAAATGGGGCTGGAAAAGAAGATCTTACCACGAGGTGTGTATGAAAAAAGATGGAAGGAAGTGGCAAAAAAGGTGGGCGTCAGAAACCCAGCTTCACTATGGATGGAGGAGAGGAAAGAAAAGCTGCGGGGCCTTATGGGTTGCCGGGATTTAAAATATCGGTAAGATCGCAAGTTAATGTAATGTTGTAATGTTCTATTGGTCATGCAAAGGACAATTTAAATACAAATTTTGTATAATGAATAATCCAAATGTTATGGAAAATTTTTAATCGAACCACTTAACTGTTTTTTGTATGTATGTCCTGTATTGTCCTTCTATGTAGTGATTTTATAATCGTAATAAAGAAATTCGCCGACAACTGTGATTGTCACACGCTGACGAGAGGTCAATACCTGGAAACTCGAGTCCGTGTGTATCATAAGTTGAAGACGGGAAGGATGACTTCCCTTTGCAAATACTGACAGGGCACAGAAAGTGTGTCTATGGTCAGCTGGAGGAGTGTGTACTCCTGGGACTAAAAACTACAGTAGCATCCACCCTTAGGGGTAGCCATATTGAAATGGCAAATATGCGTCACTATATATATATATATATATTAATCAATATAGGGTGGCAAAAAATTTTGTAGAATTTTTTTGCCACCAGCGGCCTAGTGGGAAAAAATTAAATAGTCATAGACCATTTCTAAGTTCACATCACAATCAAGGAACGGCCATAATAGGCCATTCACCCACTAGATTGGGTAGATTGGCTTGATTTAATTTAATCAGGTTAGTTTACCATTAAACAGTAGATGAAACGGTGCATCGTATAAGAAATTACAGGGTAAATGTTTTTTAATTTTCTCCTGGTTTACGGAATTGATGTTATTTTGCGGTTGAAGCTTTTGGCTGTTATTTCTAGTGGGTGAATGGCCTATTATGGCCGTTCCTTGATTGTGATATATATATATATATATATATATATTATATATATATATATATTATATATATATATATACATATATATATATATAGGGAGAGTTTACGAAAAAAACAAAAGACGAAGACAGGTGGTGTACAAAACAAACAGATGTATTAGTATAACGCTCAGGAATAGAAAAAGTCTTTTACGTTTCGAGCCTACGCTCTTCTACAGAAAGGGACACAAAAAAAACAAGGAGAGAATCAAGGAGAGAAAACAATGTGTGTGGTAGCTAACGATATATATATGTTTGACGATATATATTCGTATTCCATATTTTCATATTTCGTATTTCATGTTGTTTACGTTCTGTGGTGTCCTGTGCCCATATATGCATGTATATCTCTTATTATAAAAGGCAGATTTTATCTGCCTCCCTTTGTCAGTTATAGAAATCTACAATATAGGATTTCTTCAATTACAATTTACCTAGCATTTTTAAGTGTAGAATGCATCGGGTCATGCCAGGTCCAGTTTTTAAAATTTAAACTCCAATTAAGCAAAATTTTCCAGAAAACTCACATTCTGGTGTGTATGTCAAATGCTTTTCTTAATGTGGTTTACACCACACGCACACGCACACACACAGTGTGCAACGAATAAAGTGAAACTAATTCACTTTCTGTAGTGAGTGACTATTTCACTCTACATTCCCACTTCCACTTTACACACATAGACACGCAAATATATAAATAAAATTGTAAGCTAACGTGTGTGTGTGTGCGTGTGTGTGAGTGTGTGTGTATGTGTGTGTGCGCGTGTGTGTGTGTGAGGATGCGTGTGTGTGTGTGTGCGTGAGTGTGTGACAGGAAAGTTTTTTACGACGAATATAAGACCTATATTCAAGTAGCAGAAAGATCGCCCAAAAGTGTATATAGATATTTAAATGTATTTATATATTCATCTATACACAGATGTATGTATAATGTGTGTGTATATATTTCCATAGCGGTAACCTTTCACTCCATACAAAGTTTTTTAGGACGAATATAAGATCTAAAGTATATACAAGTAGCAGAAAGATCACCCAAAAGTGTATATAGATATTTAAATGTATTTATATATTCATCTATGCACACATGTATGTATAACGTGTGTGTATATATTTCCATAGAGGTAACCATTCACTCCATACAAAGTTTTTTAGGACGAAAATAAGATCTAATGTTATCTCTAAGAAAAAGAAAGATCGCCCAAAACTGTATATAGATATTTAAATGTATTTATATATTCATCTATACACAGATGTATTTATAATGTGTGTGTATATATTTCCATAGAGGTAACCTTTCACTCCATACAAAGTTTTTTAGGACGAATATAAGATCTAATGTTATCTCTAAGAAAAAGAAAGATCGCCCAAAAGTGTATATAGATATTTAAATGTATTTATATATTCATCTATACACAGATGTATGTATAATGTGTGTGTATATAT
>NC_042997.1:82116584-82121584 GCF_006345805.1 Octopus sinensis | reverse complement strand
TAATGCGTTGTGAAGGAAACCAGCGTTCTTTTAGAACAACGACTTCATGGCTCTAAGACACCAAAATAAAAATGGCTAAGAAAGCCCGAATTTATAAGGGAAGTAACTCTCTAAAAATGCTTATATAGTTATTTCCCTTACAAACCCGAGCAACGCCGGGCGATACTGCTAGTATATATATATAAATATATCCATATCTATTAATATAGATACATAGTTAGTTAGTAAATAGTGATTTATTTTATTAATGAGTTAGTTAGTAAATAGTGATTTATTTTATTAATGAGTTAAATTAAACGAATATGCTTGACATAATATTTACTAACTTTAAAAAAAAGAAGAAAACCGTATCAATTAGCACATATATCAAGAGTCTATAAGATATATTAAAAAGTAATAGAAGGAAGGTAATCAAGATGGACTAAATAAATTCACAAGATATATAGAATTTTTGTAATCCCATATAGGAGAGTATCAAAAAATTCTAATTTCACTTTATTCAAATTTACTTATATTATAAAGTTTCTTAATAATCTATGCAGGTTAAATAAAAGCTACTATGGTATATTGATTCTTTATTTGGTTACACAATATTAAGATTTGAAAATTTAGGAATGGTCAGAATGCTATTATTTAAAATACTTAAAAGTGCGGGTGGCACAATGTATGCAGGATTCTCCTAGTTCAGAACAGTTATTCACTAAGTTTATATTATTCCTGTTTCAAAATTTCATATGTCTCCATAGAACAAAGTTCACATCCATCCCTACGATTTTTATAAGGCTGTGCCTTTCTTATTATATCCCATTTTTGGTTAAATTCGATATTTTTTCTTTATATCTATCTATCTATCTATCTATCTTCTATCTATCTATCTATCTATCTATCTATCTATCTATCTATCTATCTATCTATCTATCTATCTATCTATCTATCTATCTATCTATCTATCTATCTATCTATCTATCTATCTATCTATATATAATATATATATATATATATATATATATATTATAGAAGGAGCTTCTACAGGACTAGAACTGTTTCATTCAAATGAAATCATCAGGAAGCTTGGCGTCAAGAATAGTTTTGGCATTTATACATTTAGGCAGATTCGATGGGGTGGTGGTGGTGGGGACTTTTTTTGGGGTAGGCAGGGCACAAACTGTCTTTCTTAGGGGAGTGGTCAAAAGAATCAGTGATAAAGTAGATAAATGAATAAATAGAATAATAGAATAGAGTTTTAGGTAAATAGGAAGACTATTGCTTATATATATATATAATATATATATATATATATGTATATATATATATATATATATGTATGTATATATATATACATATATATATATAATATATATATATATATATATATATACATACATATATATATATATATACATATATATATATATATATATATATATACATATACATACACACATCTATACACATATACATATGTATACACGCACACACACACAGATACACATACACATACACACACACTTATATACCTATGCACATATACATATACACACATACATATACAGATACACATACACATACATGCCAACATGCAGGCACACGCACATATATATATCTACACATATATATATATAAAAAAGGAATATACACACCCATACACACACACACATATACATATACACATGCATATATACACACCTACACATACACACACACATATATATATATATATATATATATATCTACATACACATACATACACGCATACATGCACATATATATACACACACATTTTTTCTCCCTTATTTTATTTTATTTTAATTTTTATTTTTACTTTTATTTTGACCTCATCAGAGTCATAGAAGGTGTAATATATGACCTCCCCACTCGCCGACACACATTTAGTGGCGCTGGAGTAGCCGCTTCCCGGGGTGCTAGCCGGCCTGAATGAAGTCCATTTACCGCCCCTCTCCCTTCCTTCACACTCATACACATACACAAACACATATGTTCTCTCGCTCATTGCCTTATCATCCACTCATACTTATGAATGTATCCCTCTCTACACAGGCGCATATATACATATATACATATATATACATATATGTATGTACATACATATACACACGCAGGTACACATATTCATACATACATAAATGTACCCACTTTCACATAAACGTATGCATAACTAAGTACACACAAAACCACATATATAAAAGTACTTCAGTACACATAAACACACATGAACATCTGCCCGCATATGTACACGCATATGCTTATAAATACATATATGCACACATGCGCGCATACACGTGTACATAAAAGCATACCTACAAATACATACCTACACACATACATATATCCACATACATGCACGTACATACACATGCGTTCACGTACATACAAATACATATCTACACACATAAACATACATACATATATACACATACAGAGATCTACAAGTCCTTATATATACGCACATATATATATATAATATACATATATATATATATACATATATATATAATATATATATATATATATATATATATCTATATCTATATATATATATATATATATATATATATATATACATATATACACATACACATACACACACACACACATATACATACATATATACACATACAATACATACACATATATGCTAACACCCATCATATACATACACATGCATCTATATATATCCATGCATATACATACATATATATAAATACATACACATACGCATATCTACGCACCTACACGCACACATATGTATCTACATATATAAAGAAAACTACAAGTCCATATATATACACTCATACATATACACATACACATACATACCTACACACACCTATACATATATATACCCATACACACATATACATATATATATATATATATATATATACACACACACACATATACATACATATACACATACACATACATACACATACATACACGCACACAAATACATACATACACCGTCCACATGTTTACAGGCATATACACACACACACATATATATATATATATATATATATATACACACAGACACGCACATATATACATATATACATACACATATACACCAATACACATACGCATACAGAAATATATACATATGCAAAAAAAGTCCCCCACCACCACCCCATCAAATCTGCCTAAATGTATAAATGCCAAAACTATTCTTGACGCCAAGCTTCCTGATGATTTCATTTGAATGAAACAGTTCTAGTCCTGTAGAAGCTCCTTCTATAAAATAAATTAATTTACTCTGCCATGTATTGAGTACCTTATTTACTGTGGTTAACCCCGACTCAACCCGGGACCTACATATATATATATATAAATATATATATATATATGTACATATTCTCTTAGGTTTCTTGCAGAATAGGTGATGACACTTTCCTGCGAGTCAGTAATATGTATTTCAAATACAATATCTTTTTACTTTCTCGGTATGTCGAATTTTGTTTCTACAATATATTTTCTCTCTGTCTCCCACTTCTTCTTCTTCTTCTTCTTCTTCTTCTTCTTCTTTCTTCTTCTTCTTTCTTCTTCTTCTTCTTCTTCTTCTTCTTCTTCTTCTCTTCTTCTTCTTCTTCTTCTTCTTCTTCTTCTTCTCTTCTTCTTCTTTCTTCTTCTTCTTCTTCTTCTCTCTTCATCATCTTCATCTTCTTCTTCTTCTTTCTTCTTCTTCTTCTTCTTCTTCTTCTTCTTCACATCTTTTTTAAATGTATATATTTTTCTATTTAAATTTTTTTGCTATTTAAGCAACTAGTAAAACATTTTTTATTTTGAAAACGGCTGTGTTAAGCTTGAAATTCATTACAGAGTAATTCACTCTAAACATTATTACTAAAATAAAAATTATACTCCAAAAAGCCATCTCTACTCATCCTTCATATATACAAATATATATATATATATATGTGTGTGTGGGTGTGTGCGTGTGTGCGTGTATACACATAATTATACATCATATATGTATTTATTTATTCACTCTACTCTGGTTCCACAAAGCTTTTCGGGCATGATAGTTGTGCACTCAAGTGTGACTCACAATATTGAGTTAGAAATATTGCTACACATAGACCACCGTAGTCTACATCTCTTTAGCAATAACTTACTCACCAGTACACTATTTGTCAGAGACACTAACTCTTTCCTTTCCCCCCTCTACTGTTGTATAATAACTTTTGTTTCCCTTAACAAGCAATCTGCTTATTACTTCCAGCCAAATATAACTGGTGACCCAAACCAAAATTTCTGGTTTTCTCTGCTATTTCCGATAAGTTTTAAGATTACGTAGAGATTCCATAGTCGATTTACTACTATTCCCCATAGCCGCCGGCATAGAGAAATTCAAAGTGAGCAACTGTTGCATCAATCTGAACATCTTTGAGAGTATGCAAAATTTATGTGCACAGGTTTCCTCCGACAATAGAATAAGGAAAATACCGAATCTAAACCAGAAAAGAAATGTTTGAAATCGGCTGGATTGACTGGGATCGCTAGGCATCATTTACAGCTAGACATCAATGTAAATGAGAGAAGAAGCAGTTGAGATAAACATACAGCTTCCAAGGTAAACAAGCTAAGATTTGCGGGTAGGAAGTATTAATGTATTACTCCTTGGTCGAAGAGGAAGTTGAAAATATTGTGGTGCTACAACACATATAATTCTGTGATACCATCGCTAACTTTTGAAAGACATATAATTGTATGGACTTTTACTAATAAATTCCAAAGATATTAATCGAGTTATTTATATATATATATATTTATATTAGAAATATAAAGCGAAAACAATAAGAAATTATATAGGAAAATATCGTTTATTCATAGAAACAGATATTATACAATATTTAAAAATTTTGACATCAACAATACATTTTTGTGAAGATAGACGGAAAATATTTTAAGAGTTCCGAAGTATGTAATAATGTATAAGCCCCATAAGACTTTTCATGTGAAGATCATATTTACTTATGGAA
>NC_042997.1:82089084-82111584 GCF_006345805.1 Octopus sinensis | reverse complement strand
AAAGTTATTATGTGCTTTATAGTTTAAGGAAATAATATGGCTCATAAAAGGGATGCAATGTGGGTAGAAACTATCAAGACAGAATTACAAGGAGGAAAGAAACAAAGGAATATTGTCATATGCACGGGTGATGTGAAAAAACAAATTGGTAAAGTGCCTAACTGGAAAGCCCCCGGACCAGCTGGGATTCATGGCTTCTGACTGAAGAGATGCCACGCGGTGCATGAAAGACCAGCAGCATGAAGGAGTGGCAAACCAAATTGCACTCAGGTAGTGTATTCCTTGGAGATGTTAATATTAAAAGGGGAATCTCCCAAGGCGACCCGTTTTCTCCGATACCATTTGTAATTGCACTAATACTCATAACAATGACACTTCGGAAAGTTAAGATGGGTTACTCATGTGGGAAAAAAGGCCCAACGTTGAACCATCTTCTGTTTATGTATGACCTGAAATTGTTTGGGAAAGCTGTAAAACAGATAGATTCCTTAACCAAAACAGTCTAGAAGTATGGTAGGGGTATTGGTATGGAATTTGGGATTACCAGATGCTCAGTACTTAATATGAAAAGAGGGAAGAAAGCACCCTGCAGAGGATTGCGGTTACCATTAGGAGAGACCATGATTGAACCTGATGGTAGTGGGTATAAATATTTAGGGATTTTGAAACTGGATGACATTCTACACAGAGAAATGAAAGTCAAGGTCAGCAAGGCGTATCAAAAAAGGGTGAAGATGGTGTTGAAATCGAACCAGAATGCCAAAAATTTGATTTAACGCAATGAATATATGGGCAGTTGCGGTGGTCAGATATAGTGCGTGCATCCTCAAAGGGTCTAAGGAGGAAATATCAACGCTGCATTGAACGACAAGAAAGTTGATGACGCTACATGGGGCGCTACACCCTAAAGCAAACGTAAACAGACTGTATATGAAAAGAAAGAATGGTGGTAGAGGACTAATTAGTATAGACCCTGTATAAGGAGTGAAAGTAGAACGCTTGCCGAGTATTTGATAAATAGTGATGAAGACCTGCTGCAATATGCCACGAAAGATATGGGTGTAAATGCAGATGAAATTATGGGTAAGGAAGAGTTTAACCAAAGAGCTGAGGGGAAGAGAAAGGAAGACCTTTTTGAAATGAGAATGCATGGACAGGTTGAAAGGAATGACACCCAGAAATGCAGACTCTGTGGAAAGTGTGTGGAAAATGTGACCCACTTGGTAAGTGGATGTGAGAGCCTTGCACAAAAAGAATACAAGCGCAGCCACGATAAAGTGTGTGTGTATCTTCATAGGCTCTTATGCCGTAAATACCAATATGAAGTAACAGAGAACTGGTATGAGCATGTACTAAGTAAAGTTATGCAGCAGGATGGAAAACTAAAGATACTCTGGGACTATGATCTTAAAACGACTCGTGTAATCATACACCGTCGGCAGGATATTGTCATATTGAATAAGAGAGACAAATACTATCAGATCATTGATGTAGCCAAACCAAATGACATGAATGCTGTGAGTAAAGAGGTTGAAAAATCACCAAGTACTCCAAATTGTAGAAATGGCAAGATAGTATGGAATGCGAGAAGGTAATGTAAAAGTGATACCAGTGGTGATCGGAGCTTTGGGCTAAATCTCATTGTAACTTCAAGACTTCTTAAGGCAACTGGAAATCCCATGCAAGATTGATGTCCTGAAAAAAGCAGCCTTATTGGGCACAGCGCATATCTTAAGTATTATCTATCTGAGGTCCTTGTTGTGAGTTAACAGATGACTAAAGACTCCGGTACATTTTTACCTGTACTGTTTTACGAAGGAATAATAAGAACAACAACAAAAGCAGCAACAATAACAATAATAATAATAAATGCCCCGATGCCGTAGCAGACAGTGGCTCTCAGGGTTTCTGATCTTAACTGATTGGAAGTGTTATCATGTGCATCGTTTTGTCTTGGTATAAAAGATGGGCTACAGTAAATATTCTGCTCAATACCACAGATTTGCTTGTCAGTTGTTTGACCTTAACCAGTTGAGCATGTTCCTTAATGGCTGACGATATGTGCATCTCTGATCACGAGCAGAAGTAGTGGGGGAGCATCATAGTCGTGTGTTGAAAGGAATTCTTAGAGGTTTGGATAATTCACCTTTGGAAACATGGGTGGTTTGTTCAACATCCTTAAACAATCCTTATTTAGGTACCTTTTGAGCGGGATGGGCTACTCGACCAGAAGAAAATTCTAACTGGGCCCCACCTGCAAGGTCATGTACTGTTTATCTTGACATGAGATCACCATGTCACGCTCATATGGTTGTGATGCATGTGCCTGGTGTACCCTTATGAGACGGGTAGTCATAATGGTTATGCTGGGCTTCCTATATTTTACCCCAGTGTCACTTTGATGGCATGCACTGCTCTCTCACTCAATAATAATAATAATAATAATAATAATAATAATAATAATAATAATAATAATAATAATAATAATGAGAGGAGCGCCAGCCTTGACAGCCGCTGGATGTGTTCCTCGCTGCTCTGACCATTCAGTAGCCGAAAACCATAGAAACACTAACATGACCCAGCGGGACAATGGGGTAAAATAACTCTCAAAGACTGGAATATCAACAATATCCTGTGAGTATTTAAAATTCCCTTCAAAATAAGTTAAGAAATTTACAAATTTACATATCTACAGTTTTCAAGCACACAAACGATCAGCTTTAAAAACTTTAATATCCTCAACTGCTGTGAATACTCATCCTTCCCTCTGTAAACATCCTTTGTTCTTCCTTCTTTCTAAAAACATCTCGCTTTTCTTTGTGTGGACTTACAAAATACTATCTTTGGTGAATCTTAAAACTTATTGTGAAAATTTGACTTTTCTTTCCTTCCTCCCTGAATATTCAAAAGTAAATGTAAGGATCCTTTTTATTGCAAAAACACAACTGTTTTCTCTAACTAGACATACAAACAAACATCTCTAGAAAGTCAACTTTATTTTCTCCCTGACTACCCGAAATATCCAAACATACCTTTTATTGCAATAACAGAAATGCACGTTTAAAAAAAAATAAAATAAAATAAAATAAAAAAATTATGATACTAATAATAGATTCTCTCTGGTCAAACACAACTCTATTCACAAATAATACAGAACAGTGTAAGTCGGCCCTTCCTTAATTTTTCTTAAGGTCAAGGTCACTGTTCGCTGCTAGTAGTAGTAGACATTTGAACTCTTTTTGACTGAAAGGATCCCATCTCACTTTAAAAATAAATTACATGAGCCACACATACTACTACTACTACTACTACTACTACTGCTGCTGCACTACTACTACTACTACTACTACTACTACTACTACTACTACTGCTGCTGATGATGATACAGCTACTACTACTGCTGTTGCTGCTACTACTGCTGCTGCTACCACTTCTGCTGCTCTCACTACTACTACTATTACTGTCTCTGCTGCTGCTACCACCGCTACTACTACTACTACTACTACTACTACTACTACTACTATTGCTGCTACTACTGCTGCTACAACTGCTGCTGCTGTTGCTGCTGCCATTATTACCGCTATTACCACTGCCGCTGTTACTGCTGATAATGATATTGCTGCTACTACAACTACTGGTGCTGCTGCTGCCAATAATGATAGATAAATGCGGCCCTTGTATGAAGATTAGTGGTTAAAAATAAATAAAAAAATATTTTAAAAAATGAAAATTTAATAATAATTTAACTTTACTTGAAAAGAAAACTTCAAACAGTACACCGAATCGCTTGTCCAATGATTATTCAGGAAGCTGTCAGCCTGATGAACAATTTTCAAATGGCAGAAACTCTTCCCCGAATACGAACCTGGAAGCCCCCAAAGTTCACCACCACAACGACCAGAAAATCAAAAATTTAAAAGGACTAAATGCAATCAGGAAGAATATAAGGAAGTAATATATGCTTATTACTTTTCATTAATTAGGTCAACCCAAGAGAAACATACCGCTAACTCCTACAGAATTTGGAGGAGCCGGAATCCCGCTAACAGACCAAACCTGGATGAAAACAGATTAGCAAATGTTAGAAGAGATATCTTCAGAAATACCAGACTCACAGATGCAGAATTAACCTCTATTAAAAAAGTGGTAGAGAATGACCTAAATATAAGTCAAGAAGGAAATAACAAAGCAGAGGAGAGGAACGTTGGACCACGAGCATTGACTGAAAGGTGACCATCTGCCGAAACCACTCAAGAGCCAGAAGAAAAAGGAAAATATAATGACCCTAGAAAAAACAGCCAGGAAAATGATGTCGAAACAGAATTTGAAGACCACATATTTGCTGAACAACACAGAAAATCTATCCTTGAAATGAAGCAGGACGTTCTGAATGAGCTTGCAGTTGTAGGACATACAAATATGAATGATAGGGAACCACTCCATAAACTCTCAAATGCACACCAACATAAAACACAAATAAAAATTGGCAACTGCGTTACACAAGAAATCATCCAACAACTAAATGAAATTATTTACTCTGTTGCTAAGGTAATCGAAAGACGCTGTTTAACATCCAAACAGCCAACAGTACCAAATTCGAAAAGAAAATCAAACTGGAGGAGTAGAATTGAAACTGAAATTGAATCATTGCGAAAGGAGATATCAATATTAACTGAGCTAATCTCTTGAAATGGTGTAAG
Source organism: Octopus sinensis (assembly GCF_006345805.1). Classification (NCBI taxonomy): domain Eukaryota; kingdom Metazoa; phylum Mollusca; class Cephalopoda; order Octopoda; family Octopodidae; genus Octopus; species Octopus sinensis. The sequence continues at coordinate 82,106,884 of NC_042997.1, read as the reverse complement.
ATCAAGAAAAGGAAGGAAGATTGTGAGAAAATACGGACTCTCAACAAGAGAAGAACTAATCTCAGCGAAGGAAACACTTAAGCAAAAAGTTCAAGCAAAAGCTCAGAGAATACTCAGATTTGAGAAAAGAATCAAATGCTACAAGCAAAATAAGATATTCAAACCCAATGCCAAATAATTTTACAGGGAAATAGGGAAAGGAAAAATAACCATTGAAAATCCACCCATAATGGAAGAAGTTGAGAACTTTTGGAAAGGAATCTGGAGTGATGTGAAACCATACAATGAAAATGCAGAGTGGATCAAACGCATCCAAGATGCGTACAAAAATCTACAAGAACAGGTAGGGGAAGACATCTCAATCGCCGACCTAAGGAGGGCACTAACGAAGGCTCATAAGTGGGAATCCTCTGGTATTGATAGAGTACCAAATTTCTGGCTCTCATCACTCTCGTCCGCACACAAAATGTTAGTAATACTATTTAATAGTATTATGAAAGGCCCGGAAAAAACTCCCCATTGGATGGCAAATGGTATTACTTACCTCCTCCCCCAAAATAACGAAACGAAAGACCCAAAAAACTACCGGCCTATAACATGTTTGTCTACTACCTATAAGATTTTGACATCTATTCTAGTGGAGAAAACATATACGTTTATGGAAGAGAATAACCTCTTTCCCACTGAACAAAAAGGATGTAGACGAGGCTCATATGAATGCAAAAATCAGCTCCTAATTAATCGCATGATCCTTGAGAACTGCCATAGCAAGCGCAGAAATCTCAGATCTCCATGGATTGATTACAAAAATGCATGTGACAGCATACCACATTCGTGGATTCTGAAATCGCTGGACATTTTCAAAATGTCTCCTGTGATTTCAGATTTTTTAAAGTATAATATGTCACTATGGAACACGAAGCTCCAATTATATAATTCTAATGGAGTATTGCGCTCAAACAATATTAGCATAAACTGTGGCATTTTCCAAGGTGTCTCACTTTCACCACTAATTTTCTGCACAGTAAATACCACTCTCAAGTGAACTGAATAGAACAGGGTATGGCTACAAAATTGACAACAAGAAAATAAGCCATCTATTTTACATGAATGATTTAAAACTATATGGCAAAGATGATGAACTTGAAGGACTACTACATACTGTGAAAGGATTCAGTGATGATATCAGGATGGAGTTTGGCCTTGAAAAGTGTGCCAAAGCCACTTTTAAGAAAGGGAAATGGGTAAAGTCAAGTTCAACCGAATTAGATGTCGAAACAGTAATAAAGGAACTTGAACAGGAACAAATCTATACATACCTACGAATAAATGAAGGCTCTGGTATCCAGCATGCAAGTTAGGAAGGAATGTTATAGAAGAGTTCGAGCAATCCTGAAGTCTGAGCTGAATGCATATAATAAGGTGTTAGCCATAAATTCCTTAGTAGTCCCAGTTGTTCTTTATAGCTTCAATGTGCTTAACTGGAATATCAGTGAAATAATGAAAATTGACAGAAAAATCCGCAAGCTACTGACTTATAATAATATGCGCCATCCAAAGGCAGACGTGGTTCGTCTTTACCTTCCCAGAGCTCAGGGAGGTCGAGGTTTGATCCAGCTTGAACTTACGTACAAAACCACCACAATCGGACTGGCCAAATACCTTGAAGCAACCAACGATTGGATGCTAAAACTTGTCGAAAAACATGAAAGACCGAAAAAACTTCACTCTATTCTGAAAGAAAACAAAAATTTCGCTACTGATCTCTTAGATACCTACCAGATTGATCAGGTTGAAAGAAATGCGCCAACTGCTGCTGCAAAGAAAATAAAATTAATTGCAAAGACAAAAGCGCATGAAAAATTAGCTAGCAGATGGGAACAGAAACATCTGCATGGCAAGTATGTGGCCCGTAGCAAACAACTTGAAACTGGTTATGTTTTTGGTTCCCTAGGAAGTGAATGAAAATGGCCCTGAGCTTCCATTAGACCAAAAACCCAACAATTAATTATATTTCCAATGAGAACCTCAAGATTATCAAGTGTTTCATTTTCTGCTTGGTTCATATCTAAGTCACTGTACGAAAAGTCCTTACTTATTATTTCTTTGACGATGTTTCAAAGGTACAGAGCATTAGGAAGGAGGCTGGTAATAAGCACAAATAGCTTCAAACATTAACGGGAGTTGTGAAAGCATCTTAAAGCTGATGTTTCCGTTGATGCATTTGCTATTGCATCATCAGTTTCAAGAAGCTTGAGACGACAAATGCCTGAATCTTTGGATGATGAGAGGATTACTCATCCTACGGTCCTTAAATCGTCAACATTTTTTGTGCCTTGATGAAGTTGTAGCATACAGAAGTGCATTTTTGTACGTGATTTAGGCTCATTGAATATAAGCGACTGATAATATGGTTTCTTCTGACTGTTCAGTTGCTATTTTTCATTGAAGACATAGTGCATCTTCATCCGTGTCATTAAGCTTAAACCAAACAATGTGGCGAGTGTCTCGATCATGCTGAGCTTCAACTGCTAGTCCAGCTTTTCTTCTACGGAAACATTCTCTACGTTTTAGGAATATGCACAAGAAGCCCGTAAACAGTGTGTGATATACCACAGTCATCACATAGTTTCTGAAGGTTACATGAAATGTATTTTTTTTTATTTCATCATGCTCGGGTGCATTATTTTGTTGATCTTTTGTTAACTCGATGGACACACAGCTATGTTCCTCATAGCAATATTTAAAGATATATTTGATCCTCTTAACAGGGGAGTAAGTTTCGAAGTTGATGTACTCATGGCATTTCTTCAGCAGATAAGCATTAAATAGAACAACGTTGCGATTATCCACTGAATGGTGTCCAATTTGGGCTGTTATTCCATTATTGCACCTGCCAATTTTGAAACAATAGGGACCACGTCCTTTACACAAGAGGTGCACTGCAGTATATACATTGGACATTCATCTTCCCAATGTTGTATGGCTGAACGTGTTGATGCCGAGCAATATCGATTTCTCTTCCACTTCTTTTAGTTACAGTCTCCTTTGAATATTAAGGTAACTTAATCTTTGATCATCTTTCATATTATTTCTTCTATGTCGATAACGTTCTCTGTATTGTAGATGATGAGTGTGCTCTTCATTCAATTCAATTCTTCTATGTTGAATTCTAACTTTTTGTTGCTGTAAGTAATGCACGTATTCTTCTTAATTCAATGTAGCTCTTCTTTGTTGATCTCACTCTCTTTTCTGCTGAAAGTAATGCTCACACTCTTTTATATTCATCGCAGCTCTTCTCTGTCTGTCATTATCTCTCTTCTGGTTGAGATAATATGTACGTTCAATTTCATCCATATCCTCCATTTTTCTTTAATATTTTCTTAGTTGTTATTGAGAGAAATGAGCTCGCTACTCCTCAGTCATTCTTACCTTCGTAACTTGATGTCTTTCTCTGCCTCACCCTACGTACACTGCTCTCTTCTATCCTCGCATTGCAGCTCTTCCTGCTTGCTCACGGTGCCTATTTCTCTCTAATATTGACTCTCTCTCTCTGTCCCTCTCTCGGTCGTTGTCTAGCGTCTCATCCTTTCTCTGTTGCTATTTTACCGTGCAACTCTTGCGCGATTAAGCTAATTTCATAAAGTATAACGTACTTTCAAACAGCACTTCAGTAGAGTTAAGTGTTTCTATCTTTCAGTTCAAATATTCTTTTCTACTCTAGAAACAAGGCCCGAAATTTTGGGGAAGCGGGGTCAGTCGATTAGATAGACCCCAGAACGTAACCAGTTCTTAATTCATCGACCCCAAAAGGATGAAAGGCAAAGTCAACTTCGGTAGAATTTGAACTCAGAACATAAAGACAGACGAAATTCCTATTTCTTTACTACCCACAAGGGGCTAAACATAGAGTGGACAAACAAGGACAGACAAAGGGATTAAGTCGATTACATAGACCCCAATGCGTACTGGTACTTAATTTATCGACCTCGAAAGGATGAAATGCAAAGTCGACCTCGGCGGAATTTGAACTCAGAACGTAACGGCAGACGAAATACTGCTACGGATTTCGCCCGGCGCGCTAACGGCTCTGCCAGCTCGCCGCTTTTTTCAGTTCAAATATTACAGCATAATTTCCAGAAATTCCAATTATGAACTACATCGCCGTTCTTATCACCAAACCGTATATCAATATCAGATATTTTAATTAATTCAGAAGAAAATAATTTCCAGTAGTTTAAATTCCAGTGGAATACGTTTTTTTTTTTCAAATGAAATATGCTTAAAAAGGAGAAAACTAAACTGCTTATCACTCTAATGTTATTTAATGAATACATAGTTTGATTCAGTCATGCAGGAGAAGATTAGCTACATGCATATACTGCACGTCCTTCATCTAGTACATGTTAACTTTTAATTATTTCTTTTTGAAAAATAATCTATACTAACAGGTAAAGTTAATCACCACATCTAAGTGGCTGTTCCGTGTTACTACTACTAGTTGAACATCAAGCAGATCTTCCGCCAGCTCGTTATCGGTGCAGTGTTGTACCATTTATATATTGCTAGCCAGGTAAGTGAACCCTACAGTCCTCGAGGCTCGCGAGGCTGATTCAGTTTCGAGCTGGTAGAGGTTCGCTCCCCTGCGAGCAATATATTGTGTATAATTAGCTGCTTATATATATTCTTTTATTCTTTTATTTGTTGCAGTCATTTGACTGCGGCCATGCTGGAGCGCCGCCTTTAGTCGAACAAGTCGACCCCAGGACTTATTCTTTGTAAGCTTAGTACTTATCCTATGGGCCTCTTTTGCCGAACCGTTAAGTTAGGGGGACGTGAACACACTTGTCAAGCGATGGTGGTGGTGGGGGACAAACACAGACACATAAACATATACACACATGTCGTATATATATATATATATATATATATATATCGATTTCGTTTGCAAGATTATTTATGTGAGTTCGTGTGTTGAAGCATATTCTGTTGTGTCTGGGGAGAGTCATTTTCTTTTTGTGCCTTATAATTTAACACACTCACAGGCAACATCTCGACTTTTTTTTTTATTTGTATTTTCCTAAAATTTTCGTTGCGTCTTGCAACCTTTTCAATAGTCAAGACAATTGAAAATAAGAAAAATAAGAAATAAGTGGAAATTTTACCGGTGAGTGTGTTAAATTATAAGGTACAAAAAGAAAATGACTCTCCCCAGACACAGCTGTGTGTGTATATATATATATATCTAATAGCAAACGCCCCCTCCCCCCGTCTATTGGACGGTGTAAGTTCATTATAGGACTGGAGTCTAAAATAGTGTAATTCCGCTTCTGTCTATGCTTCCGTCTGTGAAGCTCTGGCGACTGCAGTAGAAGCAGCATTGCGAACACGCCAGATTTCTGCTTGTTGAGCAATCTGTGATGCTCTGGGGATCGAAATAGAAGTAGCATTGCAAGCACGCCGGAGTTCTGCTTGTTGAGCTGTCTGTGATGTTCTGGCGATCGAATTAGAGGCGGCATTGCGAGCACGCCGAAGCACACGTTGTTCTTCTGTCTCGCTTGCTCGCAAGGGACGCAAAACGGAAGCAGTTTTTGTTTTTCTGCCAATGTGACTCTTGATTTTTCGAGGCATCCTATCGAAATTCTGCAATTGAATGAATCTTTAAAAAATCAATTAAATTTACCTCGTTGCTGTTTGCAAGCACTAAATTTGGTATTTCAACACAAAAATTCCCACAGTGCTAAAGCGCATAATTATTTACAATGGTGTTGTAAGTACCAAATGGCACGTGGATGCGGACAGTTGTGAATGAGCATTCACATCTATAAGCACATGTAGACAGAACGTATTTCGAGAAAATCGATATTCTATCGACCAAAAGTGCAATTGTGATAAAATGTATACGATCGATGTAAACACTAGTGCACTGACAGGTAGCAGAAGGTAAAGGCTATTTCTAAGAAATATTACACTTAAGTGCAAAATTTAAATAAAAAGAGTATGCAAATCGAAACGGTTTCTAGGATTTCCCTGAAAATGAGAGACAACCACAACCGGGCTTTCTTTGGGAAATTATTTGGAAGTAATGAAAAGTCCACGTAACCGGAAAACTTCAAATGGAATATAGGCTTCGGCAATATGCAATGTTGACCGATAAAATAGCAAACCTTGTCGATGAATGAGCTACTAGAACCGATTGAATAGTGCTTTTTTTAAGAATATAACCGATTGATTTCATTTGCAAAATTCGTAAAAATGATAAGAAAAATTTGTTCAGTTATGCTTACTGATAAAAAATAACTCATAATTTGAAATGTCGATACTAATATTCCTTCTTCATGAAATGGAATTAAAGAATAAACAATGGGCATGTACGTGTCAAATCAAGTGAGTAACGCAAAAGTCGAAAAATACCGCTCATTTTTTTGTTTTATACAAAAAGCTGTTAGCTAAACGTTTAGATATTTGTCACCCAAACTTTTACGTTCAATTACCAATCAATTTGTCGTTTTCCACTGTCAATTGAATTTTGATGTGAGAAAATATTAACAGTTGATTGATCGCCAATTAGTGCCATTCATTCGTTAAAGTTAATATTTTATTTCATTTTTACTTATTCCAAATAATTGCCTTGTCGTCTTACTCTTTTGTGTCAGTTTATTTATTAAACATAAAATGACATGCCTGGATGCACGTGTTCGAGGACAGCCCATTCTAGGATGATATCGATTTTTACTGCTATCGCATGCTTTTTTTCATGAAATTACTTAGAAAGCTTAATGCAATTAATGCTCTGATGCTGATTGGACGAAAATAGCGGCTGTTCATACGTGATTTGCGGAAAGATAGCCAATAAGAGCTATTGAAATCGGATTTTCCATCAAGATTTTGATTAAAAAAGGACAAATCTCACTTTGAAACTAATGATTATGTTATAAAATTTGACGTCTTTTACCTAAGTGTAAAATTTCAGCACGATCAGTTGAAAAATACGGACAGGCTTCTTTCAGTTTCCGGCTACCAAATCCACTTACAAAGCTTTGGTTGCCCCAAGGCTATAGTAGAAGACACTTGGCCAAGGTGCCACTCCTGCGCCTATAAATATTTTGCTTACACACACACATGCACGTATGTTTCTTGTCAGCACATAACATCACTGTTCTCTCTCTGTCCTTAAAGTTATATATTTCGATTCATTGAACCTTCGCAAAGTACACTATCTAGACTCTTTCACTATCGCTACTTAAACTTTCTCTTTCTGTCTTTCCATTTTCAGTACATAACATCACTTCTCTCCCTCTTTCTTCTCCTCTCTCTCATCTCCCTTCTCTCTTCCCCCCTCTCTCATCCTCTCTCTCTGAACGTTCATAAAGTTATATATTTCAGATACATTGAACTTTGGTAAATACACTATTTAGACTCTCTCACATTCCTTAAACATTGTATCTCCACCCCCCCTCTCTCCCTTTCTGAAAGTTCCTAAAGTTATAAAGCTTATATATTTCGAGTTTTTGAACATACGTAAAGTATACTATTTAGTGTCATCTTAGCACTTAACGATACTGTTTTCTCTCTTTCTCCTACCTTGTCATAGACTTCCTTATTTCTCCCCTACACATAGCGACACCTCTTGTTTCAGACTCCTTATCTCATTGACCTTTCCTTTTCTTTCTCTCTTCGACACAAACTTTCGTATTACTCTCTCTCTCTCTCTCTCTCAGAACATTTCCGCTCTTTTTCTTTCTCGCCTTTTATTTTACGAAAAATCAACTGATGGATACCAACAACCGCAAATCTGTACAGTCAGATTCAGGCAAACAAAATATTGGGTTGGTGCATAATTATTGCGGCTTTTTACAACAAATTTTATTAAACAAAAGCAATAACAATATTTAACGAAAACATCTTTAAATGACAGTCCGACCGTCTGCCAAGCAAATGGGAAGCAGTAATTAAAGTAGATGGTGAACATGCTCCGGAATAATCATTTAAAGATGTTTTTGTTACTTGTTATTGTTTTTGTTGAAAAAAAAAAGCCGCAATAATTATGCACCAACTCAATACAAGGGATGTGTCGAAATTGGCAGTTCGATGAGTTCCGTCTTTTTATCCAAAGCTGGAGCATGAGCGACGGTTCTCCGTCCAACGATCTTATAGCGGCGGCTTTGAAGAGCTATGGTTACCAAAGGTTCATGGCACAGATCGTGCGAAAGAAACAAGAGTCCATATGCTCTTATGATCTTGTCAAGCCACATATCGACCTACTAGAAAAGATAATGAAGGAAACAGAAGGGCTCAAGGACGACCCTGTATTTCTGGAAACCAATGAAGAATAAACAGACAATATAAAAAAAGGAAAAGAAAGAAACTGCGAACATCATTGGCCCGAAAAACAGCACTGAAAAAGAAACTGTGAACACCACTGGCCTCAAAAGCAACACTGACAGCAGCAACGGTTGCGATAAGAACAGTCAAAAGCTGGACTGTCGTGAAAAAGAGAGGCAGACAAGAAACTGACGCAACCAGGAACACTAATGCCCTGAAGTCCAAAGGTAACAGGAAGAACATGAACAAAGACAAAGACCCAAAACCGAAAAGGAAAAACGAAGGAGCACAAAGACAGAAACTGATAGAGCTCAGGGTGTATGTAAATTCTATTTAAATGGCACTAGCTGGCATGGATAAAAGGGAGAGAGATGCAGCTTTGCCCATCATAAATTTTATCGGAACAACAAGCAGGGTAACCTGAAACAAAACCAGCAAAAACATAGAGTGAAATCATCAAGCATGGATCTGCAGGCGAATAGTGCTCCAACAGGAAGAAATGCGTCTCAAAAGAGTAGGAGAAGAGATCAACGTAAGCACTCTGTATCCTTCAAAAGGCAATATGCAGATACTGTAGGAACTGCAGCTATCGAACAAGTCTTTTTTTAAATATGGCCCAGAAGATAGTGCAGCAGCTGACATGGATGAACAGGATGCAAAGTCAAAGCCATGCATTTCAATGCACAAGACCACCTCAGGTGACAGGCCCAGGATGGCCACCACTAACACCCACTCTGATATCACACTCATATTCTTACTGCTACTGAACATTGGAGGTCTGCTAAAACTTAGCAACAGAGGTAAAATATTCATTCCAAAAGGGCTTGCTACATGCAATCAAATAATATGCATGGCACTCACTGAAACGCACCTAAACAGATGCGGAAGTACATATACCAGAGTATGCTGTATTTTGTACAGACAGAAGAGCGAGAAATCACGGTGGAGTTGCTATGTACATCCGTGAAGATGTCACACTTTTTGTATTACTGTCACATTCAAACTCAGTTTGCGACACCTTAATAATATATATAAAGCAGGTTGATGTAGCTGCATGCACAATATATTGTCCGCCGAATACCACAAGATATGATGGCAAATTTGAGGATAGCCTCAAACACATCGATCAGAACATCAACATACACTTCCTGGGTGGCTTCAGTCCAGAAGGCCAAATTCTCTCTGGGATGTCACTGCATGAACAAAAGCATATAGAATCATTAGTTGAACTTACTAATATGCTGTTCATGGAACTAATGATACTCAGGCCAGCCAGGGAGAAACAACACATTAGACTTCTGCTTCACAGATAATGTGGACCTTGTCCATAATGTGAAGGTGACATCAGCAACACTAACATGTCGCAAGATTGTTGGGGTACAATAATTATTAATATTAGAATTAATATTAATACAAAGTAAAAGACTAACAATATTATCAGCGTTTTGATCAAGTATAGATTCTAAATCTTGTTCTGGATGATTATCAGTAACGTTAACTTCACCATACATATTATCAGTTCTACAATTATTTATATAGGATGGGGCAGAGAGGATGGATGTTTTTGAAAAATTCACAAAATCTTTAATCTGAGCTACAAACTTTATTGTTATCAATGTGTTTGTATTGAATTGGTATTTGTTAAAATCAGTGTGCAAAACAACATTCATCATGTGGTGTCCGTTTTAACAGATGCACTTCTGAAGGCGTTCTTGGAAGTTGGCCTCCACTCTCTCCAGCATTTCTCTGTGCATAGTTCCATGGTTTCAGATGTTGCCCAATGACTAATTCGTACGGGGAAATTCAGGTCTTCATGCAAAATACTCCTAACCGATCGATTACCGATGCCAAGTTCAGTGGAATGCCTCCGAGCAGAGCAATTCGGACTCCGTATCAAAGCTTGTCTGACGCGTAACATTCGTAGGCAAACACGCGATGCTCTATCATCCACAGTACCATGATTTCAATATATATATATATATATATATATATATATACACACACACATGTACGCACATACACACACATATACGCACATACATATATACCCACACACATGCACACACACACATACGCACATGCATGCATGCATGCACACGCGCACACCTACACGCATACATGCATACATGCATACACACACACACACGCACGTACACATACATACATACACACACATACATACACCCATAGACATACATGCATCCTACACACACATACATACACACTCACACATACATACACACACACTCACTCACACACCTGCATGTACGCGCACACACATGCACATACACACACTTCCACACACACACACGTACATACATACTCATACACATACACACACACACACACGGACATACATCTATGCACACACATATATACACACATACTTACATACATTCATCGGACACACTGACACCTAGACATACACACAGACACACTCACACATCCACACACACACATCCTTACACACACACTCGCAGGCGCGCGCACACACGCGCTTGCGCCGGCTCGCACACGCATACGCGCATGCATGCACCTCGCTCTTGGACCCGACGAGATCTCCGGCTCGTTTCTGGGGCCGTCGCCTGTCGTTGGGTTCTCCCACGCCCGTCTCCGCGGGACCACTCTTCCATCTTCCCCTCAGCTGGAGTCCTTTTTCCTTATAAACCCCCCCTTTTTGTACACACACGCGCACACATACATACACCCACTCACACACACACATTTGCTTAAATATATACATTACTCTTACACACACTTCAAATCTACTCGCCATACATACAACTACGACACTGGACACACACACACTACCACTCAACACACACACTGGCACGTTACATAAACCCCCACCCCTTCCCCTTCCTCCCTTCCTCCTTCCTTCATTTTTTTTACTACTGACCACTGTCTGCTATGCCTACTACTGTTTCGCCCTACCTCACACGCCTACACACAGACGCACACACTAACATATACATATATTTTTTGTTTTTTATCTCGCCTCACACACATATACACACACGCACACGCACACACTCACACATACACACACATCTGTTGCGTTACCAACCCTGTCTCCACTCTTTTGGCTTTAAAAACCTACTTTGCTCTTGTTATCGTAAACTTCCGCCTTTCACCATGTGTACTTCGTAAACACCAGTCGCTTTTTTTTTCTCCCTCTGTTTGCCCACCTCGGGATCTTTCTTTCCTCTCTCTTCCATCTTTATGTTTCCGACGAAGAGCTCCGCTCGAAACGTCATACCTTCCTGCTTCCATCTTTCCTGAGCGCCTATTAATAATAATACTGTAATTGTTCCACGTGTTGTTGTTTTTTCTGTTTTCCCGTTTGGATTAAAATTATATATATATATATATATATATATATATATTATATATATATATATATATATATATATGAATCTAGATTGCCAACTAGTACCAGAAGAACCAATATACCAATACTTACGATGTCTAATTATGGATTTCTTCACTTGTAAATTACTTATAAAGCACCCGTCAGTAAAATAGGTATGAAGGTTGGAGTACAATAATTATTAATATTAGAATTAATATTAATAGACAGTAAAAGACTAACTGATATTCCAATACCATCTAGGAAAGAATTTATTTTGAAACTTCTTAATAATATTAAGGATTTTGTTTCTTGGATTAAATGGGAAGCCTACTATTATAACTGTAATATAGCTAATTTTAACGATATTGTGAATACAAATGATTTTAATTTTAAATTTAAATCTAAAAACGAACCCCCATATAATACAGATATACAGGTCTTAGAAGATAATATTTGGAAGGTGGTGAAAAATATTAAATTTCATAAATACCCAAACAGACATAATGAATGTTTAAGAAATTTAGCTATTTAGAATTAAAGAAGTGAGAAATATGGATAGTATTATTGTACAATCAGATAAAACTAGGAATCTATACAAACTAGATGTTAAATAATATTAATAACTTATTAGAGAAAGAGATAATTAAAAGATATAAAAGTGTTCCAGATAATACACTTTATACTATAAACAAGGCCTCTAGATTAATAATGATGAATTATAAGTTAGATAATAAAACTAAACCTTATGTACCCATGCACCCCAGAATTACTTTAAAAGACCATAAAGATAATTTTTATTCAGACCCTAAAATTAGATTAATTTATCCATGTAAATAAGACCTTGGTAAATTGAGTAAATTAATTTTGGATGAATATATTAATAGATCAAATAAATCTAAATTACCTAAACTCATGGACTAGTGATAGTAATACTCTAAATTGGTTTAATAATATTAAAGAAAAAAAATCGATATAAATTTATTCAAATAGATATAGATAATTATTACTCTTCTATTAATGAAATTGTGTTTAATAAGGCCCTAATATATGCAATGAATAAGGTAGGAATGACTTTTGATGAAGTTAATGTACTTAAAATGGCTAGAAAATCGTTTATTAGATATAATAAAAAATTATGGGCTAGGAAGGATACTAGAGACTATTTTGATATACCTATGGGGGCATCCGATTCTGTACAAGCTACGGATTTTTGTAGGTATTTATTTATTATCTGAACTTTAATTAGAAAATTTAAAATTAGAGGGTGGTTTATATAGGGATGACCTTTTATTAATTACTAAGAATTTCACTAATAGAAAACTAGAATTATATAAGAAGAAACTATATAGTTTCTTTAAAAGATAATGTTTAAGTATTACTATATATAACGAGAAATATAATGTAAATTATTTAGATGTTAATTTTAATTTAATAACGGGTAAAATCGAACCATATCATAAATTTAATGAAAACCTTAGATATATAGATGCTAATAGTAATCACCCACCATCAATTAAGAAATCGTTGATAAATAATATTAGTAAACGAATATCATTATTTTCTTATGATTTAGAGATTTTCAATATACATGCACCTTATTATAATGAAGCCCTGCGAGAGGCAAGATATAATAATAATATTAGATTCTTTAATAATAATATTAATAATAATTATAATAGTAATAAAAGTAGTAATAGTAGTAGTAATAATAATAATACTAGCATTGATAATAATAACAACAACAACAACAACAACAACAATTATAATAATAATAATAATAATGATAATAATAATAAAAATATAAATAAAAATAACGATAGAAAGAAGACTAATTTTTATTTTAATTTAAGTTCAATAAATGGTAATAATCATTTTAATAATACTATAAAAGGAAATATAATAATAATAATAATAATAATAATAATAATAATAATAATAATAATAATAATAATAATAATGACCATAATAATAATAACAATAATATTATTATTAATAATAATAGTAATAATAGGAATAATATTTGATTAATTGTTCCTTATGGGGCTCAAGTTAAAACTAATATTATTAAAGAGATTTTAAATATTATTGAACAATCCATTCATGATAATCGTAAATATAAAAAAAATTTCTCTGGTAATAATTTTGGAGTTGGGTATTCTACCACTAATAATGTAGGTGACATTATTTCTTTTAACAAATTTAAGTTGAATAATTTTTATAAAACGAAATTTTATAATCATACCAATAATAATAAAGATAACGTACACATAGATTGTACATATAGAGATAAAGTAATTGTAAATTTAATAATAAATGTAATTTACATGATGTTGCATATAAATTATCGTTACTTTAATTAATGAGAATAATAGGAATAATAATAACTTAAACGCTATTTATATAGGGTCTACTTCCTCTAAAATTAAATCAAGAATAGCTCAGCATATGCATTTCTTTGAGAACAGAAATCTTATGAATTCTACTGAGCTTTGCAAATACATATGGGAAATTAAATCCCAACGAATTAAGTATAATTTAAAGTGGGAGATAATTTGCAAGGCGGAATCATATAGTATAGGTAGTAATTCCTGTTTTTTTTTATGTTCTAGTGAATTTAAAGAAATATTTAATAATCATAATTCATTGGACGAGAGTAAAATTAAATGTAGACACAAATTACTTTACTTATATAATAAATTTTAGAAAAATAGCCACTATATTTAAAGCCTATTTTTGTTTCTAATTTGTAGTTATATTTTGTACTAATATTAATTCTAAAATTTAGCATGTGATTTTATATTGTATATTACGTAGTTTAATAAGTCTAAATTAATATTCATTATTAAATTAATTAAATAATTATAGTAGTGTTGGGGTTGCACTTCTGTAGGTGGTTTGAGTATAAGTCAATAAGAGTTAGTAAAAGTTTTTTTTTAATATTTAGAGTTAGATTTATATTTAGATGTTTATTTTATTACTAAATATATAATTTATTTAATGAATATAGATTAAAAGATAGTTGTTTCTTCTTTTTTTTGTTATTGTTGTGGTTGATATTATTAATTACATTATAGTTTTTAAATTAACTTAAGTTTATTAATTAGTAGTTATAATATAGATACTGATTGAATTAGTACTGAGTTAATATAGAGTGTGTCTAAAATTTGTTTTATTTAAATAAAGATTTGATTCCAACGTGACCATATTTTTATATATATGAAATAAATTAATTTGTATAAGATTATTAGAAAATATACAATAAATAGTAGTTATATAAATTATTTTAATTGATAGAGTTTTGAGTATAATTTATCGTAGTTAATTCTGAATTTTAGTTTTATAGTGAAAGATAATATAGTGTAGTGATTCTATTCTCTATTAGTGACTTTGTTCTCTTTATCTCTTAAAGCTAAAATATATTCGTAGTTTTCATTGATAAATGTATATTTCCATCTGTTTGTTCTGTTTCTGTTAACGTAATTCCACGAGTTTCTTATAAACGCTTATAAAGACGTTTTCCGTTTTGAAATTTTAGTTAATGACACGCTTTTCGAGATATAAGTAAACTCTTTTTATTTAAAAAATATTAATGTATTCTATATAACTATTGATAGTTAAATTTGAATTTATAGTTTTTTTTATTTGTTAGTGATATTTATTTAATTATCATTAGTATATAATTATTATATCTGAACGTAAATTTTAAGATATTAGTTAGTGGCTTTGCGATATAGATCGTAAAATGTTTTTGACAATAGTGATGATAATAGTAATAATAAGTATTTTATAAAGATAGGTTATACGTTTTTAATTTGAATTTTTCAATTCTTAAATTGTATTTAATAAATATTTTCTATAGATATCTATAATATTTATGTAAGTAATAATGGACTAATTTATTTTTGGTTATATGTTTATACGTTTATTGATAGAAAAATTTTAGATTTTTAATTACTATATTTGTTAAATTTACTCTTTTTTAACCTTAAATATTAAATATTTAACACAATAAATGTGTTCTAGGAAAAAAATTATTATTTCATTTATTTTTAAAATAAATATTGTTTAACTCTATTTGCTTATTTATTCAACTATTATTGTCAACTTGAAGATTGACTATAATTTTAAATTGAATTTATTTCAATTAAATCTAAATTGAATTGTAATTCGAATTTAATTGTAGCCATGAAATGTACGTAGTTTTTTTACTTATTATGTATTGATTATTCATATTTATACTTTTTGAGATCTAGTTATATGTTTTAAAAAAATATATTTTATTTGTTATTTATGTTTTGGTTTATGTCTATCACTGTTTGAGTTGTATAATAGTGGTTTTATCTCTAATTTATATTATATACATACATACATGTGTGTGCATATGGACATATATATATATATATATATATGTGCGTGCGTGTGTATGTGTGTGTGTGTACATGAATATGCTAATGCAATTAAAACAATTGTTAGATTTTTAAGGCGTGATCTAAGATAAAGATAGGATTTTCTGCGTACGTATTTATTGTCTGACGTACATACACACAGACAAGCACACACACAGGCACAGGCACAGGCACAGACATATGCACACACACGCGCACACACACACACAGACACACACACACACATATATATATATATATATATATATATATATATAAGTAAAGTAGCTAAACGTATACTAAACAGTAATGCCAGTTGCCAAATATAAAGAGTGCAGAGTGTTGCACCGATAACCAGCCGGCGGGGAATCTGCCTGGGGTTGAACTAGTAGTAACATTCAACTGCCACTTTTATGTGTCGACTGGCTTTACTATGAATATCTATATATATACATGCATACATACATACATACAAATATATATATATATATGTATATATACTTACACATATTTACATACATATACATATATATAATATATATATATGTGTGTGTGTGTGTGTATGTGTGTGTGTATGATTAAGAATCAGCTGAATTAAGTACTTAAATTGAGGCACCTCGTTGGGTGGAATTAATATACACACAACAATACTACATATTAAACTTGGTACCTAAGTACAGGCCGAATGATATTCTTGCAGTGTATATAGACAACTAGACCTAGCTGAGTGAAGAAACCCGCTCTTGAGCTATTCAAAAATGCACATTATATTAAATATAATGTCCATAATGTTTACGAAAGGCAGACACCGAGACAGGTGAATGAAATATAAAAATTAGTAACAGTAGAGATACAGGATTGACACCTGTAGCTCTACTGTTACTTATATATTTATATATATATATATACATATAAATTTAGATAAACTTAGATATGTTTCGACCAAAGATTGGTACAGGCCATGTCTAACTTAATAGCACCACCTGATAGGATTATTCGAATCCTGTTTAAGTCCAGTTTTGTTTAAGTCAAGTTTTGTTCAAGTAGTGAGTTCTTGTTGGGTGAGTTGTATCCAATTATGGGTGGCTTATCTGGTATTCTTTGAAGGAATCTATCCAGACTCTGTTTAAAGTTGATGGGATCCTTTTCCTCTTTGATCTCCCTCGGGACAATGTTAAATAGGGCAGGGCCTGTTGAGGAAAAGAAATTATGTTGCAGTGTACATGTATGTTGTGATCTTGAATTGGGCAGGGGACGTATAGCCCGTGGTCCAAGTCTTGGATGAACCTTGAAGCTAATGTTTAGGTCGTTTGGGCAAAGTTGGCGGTATATTTTTCACATCGTACAAATGATGTACCGCTCACGGTGACGCTGGAGGGAGTAAAGTTTCAAGGCTTTAAGGCGATCCCAATAATCGAGAGCAGCCATGCCTTCAATTTGTTTAGTGAGTGCCCTCTGGGGTGACTCAATTCTGGAGATGTTTTGTCTTGTGTGAGGAGACCACAGTGGGCAGCAGTATTCAAGGTGTGGCCGTACAAAGGAGGAAAAAAGTGGTATGATGACACCTTGTTCTCTGGACCGGAAAGTTCTTAAGATCCAGGAACTCATCCTACGAGCTATATCGACCTTCTTATTGATGTGTGCACTCCAACTGAGATCGTCATCAACGATTACACCCAGGTCTCTGATATTGTTAGAGGCTGTGAGCGGTTCCCCTGAAGGAAGAGAGTATGGTTGT
>NC_042997.1:82074084-82084084 GCF_006345805.1 Octopus sinensis | reverse complement strand
AGCAGTTCATAGCAACTGAATATTATTCAGTCAGTTGATAAACTCCACTACCTTAAATATTCTTAAAATTTAAATCCACATCTTTGTCTATATATCTACCTTCTCTATAATGCTATCACTTGATATGAAAATTATGTATTAATGGAAAACCTCTATTAATGGCTGATGAGTGCTCAGCATTTTAAAACTGTTGTAATATTTACAACATTTAAAAAAATGATGTAGTGCGAAACGATCGTACCAAATTACCGTTAATATTCTTGTTGATTGTCTTGATTTTATATATACATATATATATATATAATATATATATATATATATATATATATATATATATATATTATATATATATATATATATATATACATACATACATACATACATACATACAACATACATACATACATACATACATACATACATACATGCAAACTATTTCGATTTCAGTTCCTTAGATTTACAAATTAATATCGAATGTTTGAAATGAAACACGATCTGTAAACTTAAGTGAAATTTAAAGTTGATTCAACGTTGAGAAACAATATTTCTAGTATATTTCATGTCATATTCAGTGAAGCATTTCATCCCATATTCACAGAAGTTGAAAGAAAGCTACAGTCATACCTACGTAGACACAAGAGGCATGCCAATGTTTTACTCCCTTTTGTTGAATATATTTTTACAAAAAAATCCTTCCGTGTATCAGTTTCTGTTCTTAATGAGACATGCTGGTCAACACTACCCCTAGTTCATTTAATTCTCATGAATCTACAATAAATAATAACGTATAATTCATTACGCTCAGTGAATCATATTTAAAGCTATAAAGTAATACGAAAGGGGTTTGAGCAATCTTCAAGACAAATGAAAAAATCTTTCAATAATAATTCATCAATGAATAAAAGGTAAGTCAACTCCCTCTTACTTTCTGCTCTCACCAGCAACGATTCATTAAACTTCCCATTTCGGCCACTACAGTGTTCCCACCGTGTTTGAGCATTTATGTGGTGATTTCATCCAATGCAGCAGCTTTGTTGTTTGTTAACTTGATTGATTTTCTAATCTCTTCGCTCTCCATCTTATCATTTTCTTGGTCCAAGTTGTACAGTTTTCTCGGAGTTGGTTAACTTAATGTCTTTCAGAAATATTCAATCCATCTTGTTCTTCTGTCGTCAGCAAAATCCTACATTGTTCATCCTTCACTGGTATGTTTGAGCTTCTCTTTGCTCCACACAGCTTTAATACCATGCTGTATAGAATTCTTGGATCATTTCAAATGGCTGCTTCTTCTGCCTGTGTGCCTTCTGTGTCTAGCCTGGCTTTTCTGCCAGTATGACAACTTCGTTTTACCAATCGGTTATGATCTTGCTGTTCTTTATCATACTTTTCCATTTTTCCTCTGTATTTACTATTTCTCTGGTGTTCTTACTTTTTTGTATCTATAATATCCCATATTGTTTCTTGGATCCAATGCTCTCTCTCTCTCTCTCTCTTTCTGATCCTCTTCTTCCTATTGTTTCTTCTGTCGTCTTTATCACTGTTTCTCTGAAGGTATTCCAAAGTTCCTCTACGTGAAGTTCCGTTTTTGGAGTTGCTGGAACCTGCATCTTAGTGCTGTCTGATATTGCTTTGATGTTTGAATGCCTAATCCTATGTCTTCATTTCTGCATGCCCTGGCTTGAGGATGATCCCCCGTGGTGACTGATACATATATTATCAACCTAGTCGTTGGTGACTCCGTCTGGCGATCTTCATGTTTTCTTGTGTATAGCTTCGTGTTTGATATATGTATTTCCGATGCTGATGCCTTTCATGCTACAGAAAGGTAATATCCGCTCTCCAATGTCATTTGTTCTCTCTGCTGATCCAAATGATCCAAGAAATCTCGACGCCTTGCCTGTTCTGGTTGATTTGTGCATTAAGATGACCCATTTATATTTTATAGGGCTATTATTGAAAATGTATTGTAGTTGTTCATAGAAATCACGTTTGTCAGTGTCTAGTGCATCTTCTATTGGCGCATACATGATGCTTACTTATGTGTGTTTAGACTGAAATGAGCTGTGATGATGCAATCAATGAATTGTTTCCATCGAATGCGTGCATAAGTGACCTATTTGTCCAGTAGCATGCCCATTGCAAGGCTATGTTGATCTTCAAGACCAGGGTAAATTATTATTTATTTCCATCTTTGCATTGTTTTCCATTTCCGCTCTATCATATCTCATTGATTCCGAAGATGTTTAGTTGGAACTCGTTGAATTCTCTCATCAGTTTTTCTATTTATTCCCACATTGATACAATGTTAGTACGTTCCATGTACCTGGGTTTGTTAATACTTTTGGTGCTCAGAATTTGGCACTTCGGGCCCTAACTTCCACTTCGCTTTCATTAGAGTCAGACATTGTTGAATCATTTCCATTGTTATCTTCTTCACGTAGCTTTCGCGATTGGCTTGCTTTTGCTGTTTCTATAGGTGTTTCTATTTAACGGGATTGGATTGCTGGTCCAATTTCCGGGCTCAGGATTGACATTTTAGAATATACATACCAAACAATAACTGATGGGGGATCACACTGCGGTCAGTGCCTGGTAAAGGTTTATGCAAAGTGCTTCTAAACAGGCTGCAAGAAGTTGTGAATGCTGTACTACTTTAATGATCCATCCACTAA
Organism: Octopus sinensis; assembly: GCF_006345805.1. Taxonomy (NCBI): domain Eukaryota; kingdom Metazoa; phylum Mollusca; class Cephalopoda; order Octopoda; family Octopodidae; genus Octopus; species Octopus sinensis. The sequence continues at coordinate 82,081,412 of NC_042997.1, read as the reverse complement.
TGAGGAAATAAAGGTAGCTGTAAAACTGATAAATACCAGAAAAGTCCCCAGGAATAATGGTATTGTTGTTAAGCAACTTCAGAAAGATGGTGGTGAGATACTAGGACTTTTATCGACCATATTTCACCCAGTATTGATAAGAAGCAAAATATTATGAAAGTGGAAAGATGTCATTCTTGTTTCTTTGTTTAAGAAAGGAACCTAAGACATATGTGATAACTACTCCTGGATCTCCCTGTTGTCAGTTGTTCAGTTGTTGGATCATGCTGCATCTGATGTGACTTTCAGTCAAATCGAGATACAATGAATATGATCTTTACAGCCCAACAAGATCAAGAGAAGTGCAGAGAACAACAACTCGATCCGTATCAGTGTTTCATGGATCTTACCAAGCCTTTAACACTGTATATAGGCCAGTTCTTTGGAGTATCCATAAAAGATCACAGGACTCACTCGATATTTTCCTGACAACACGAAAGCTTACGTTTGCGTCAATGGTGTATCACTAGAACCCATTTTAGTTGAATCTGGTGTTAAATAGGATGATTCCTGGCCCCTAGTTTGTTCGCCATCTTCTTTGCTATTGTTATCTTGAAAACTTTTGCGCATATTGATATTGGTATCTACTTTCGTTACCGTAAAAGAGGATAGATTTTCTTCGTCCGTCATTTTACTGCAGTAACAAAAACTTCCATGACTCTTATTCATAATCTCCTTTACATTGATTATAGCAATATCATCTAGCTGCGTATGATCAACTTAGACTTACAATCAGTCTGAAGAAGACCGCAACCATGCTACAACCAGCACAAAGTAAACCATATATTCCACCATCAATATACATCAAAGATACAAAGTTAAAAGTCATTGATACATATGTCTACCTTGGTAGCTCACTATCTAGATTTAATACACTTGACAAAAAGGTCAGTTATAAACATTCTAAGGTCTGTGATGCGTTTGGAAAGCTTGAAGTTCAAGTCGCACTCAAACATCAAAGCTACAATGAAAGTTGAGGTTTATCATGCATTTGTCTTAACTGTACTGTTGTATAGATATGAGACGTGAACAACCTAGTGCAGGCATATGTAACGTTTCGAGCGATTTCACAACAATGATAGCATAATATCCCGAAGATTTCGTATCGATCTCATGTGCCTAATACGAGGGTACCACAGCTGGCGAAAATGATGAGTATCGAGCCCATGATTATGAGACACCAACTTAGATGGTCTGGTTATCTTGTCCGTTTAAAGGACACCCACATGCCAAAGCAGGTATTGTGCCGTGAGCTGAGGCAAAGAAAACTTCCACTCTTCAAGCCACACAAGCGTTTCAAAAGCAATCGTAAGGGCATACTCGATAAGATCAATGTCAATACTAAAGCCTGTAAAGATCAGATTGAGAGCTGTGGAGAAATCTGATTGCTATTGGTGTTAAAAATTTCGAGAATATCACGGTTGCACACACTGAGTTGAAACATGTAGGTAAATATATGGCGGACGTGAACTTTCTCCCTAAGAAGGGCACAAAAGAGTATCTTTCATGTGATCGGTGTGGTCCTATTTGCTTCTCAAAGACGAGGCAACTCAATTCACACGTTTGACACCTGTCTTCCAATGTGATATTCAGCACGATCTCTCGTGCACCCAGCGTGTCACAAACTGCTGCTCGGCTAGTGGAGTCACTCAGCATTGAAGGTCCCCGTATTCAGATGGTCATGTTGCTACTGCTGGGGATGACGTGGTCGATGTGGAATAACTTTGTATATCCTTTGCAAGGCTTCGGAGCAATGTGAGATGCATTCAGCGATGGGGAGGCCAAACGTCAGATCTTTATTAAAGTGAAATAGGTTTAAAACGTGGTCTTATTCGGTCAAGACTCGACTTCAATCATGTATTATGTATATATATATATATATATATATATATACATATGTATGTAATTATACGTGTGTATGTATGTATGTTTGTGTGTGTATAAATATATGCATAGATAGATGTATTTGTATACATGTGTGAATGTATGTAATATATACATATGTATGAATATATGTGCATGTATATATTTATATATGCGTATATATAGTGTACACACACACACACACACACACACACACACACGAACACACACACACACACACACACTCACAAACACACACACACATATGTTAAATTCAACTCGCGTTGAAAGTCAACAAACAATCTACCTCCGACAGATTTTTCTGCAAAATATATATAGTTTATCCTGTTCAGGCTATATTATTAGAATAAACCTGTGTTTGAGAATAAAATTATTTCCTTATCTGTATATATATGTATTATATATATATATATAATATATATATATATATGTAAAAAAAGGTTTTTGAGGATGAGATAAAAACCAAGGCTGTGAGGATTTTAGAACATTTATAAATAGAAGGCCTTACAGCTGTTTCCAGTATATTTATTATATCCCTTCATCGAAGATGGTGTGAGAAAATGTTTAAGAAATACTTAATTTAAATAAGATACGAAATAGATAGTGAAGTAGAGGAATGGATATAGATGTGAGATATGCAGTGATATTGAATTTGTATATCTATTATTTAGACAGAATGGTGTACATATAAGATTTCAATACTTTATGAGTAAAATCCAATAATATTTAAAATTGGTCATTCCAAGTATAGTGTTTGTACACAGTGCTATTGAATCAGGGGTTTTATTTAAAATGATCTAAAAGTAGGGAATGTATTTGTAAGGTCAAATCGAAAACGGGAAGTGAGGAATGAGGAAAAGAAAAAAAGAGAAAAAGAGAAAAAGCGAAGAAAAAAAAGAAGAAATAAACAGGAAGAGAGGAATAAAAAAAGAAAGAAAAAAATCAAAAAGAAAAATAAGGAGAGAGATAATAAGGGAAATTGTACCAGTTAGTGGTCAGTCAAGATAATTCGAAAGTAGGAATGGGGAGATGAAGGTGATAGAGAGAGAAATGTATTAGAATGTAAAAAGATAGACGGAATGGAGGTGATAGAGAGAGGTATAAAAAGTAAAGGACTGTCAGTTATGTAGTGATATAGTGTAGGTGACGGGGCAGAGAGAGGGTAGTAGTATGGAATGAATAATTTAGGAATATAGATCAGGTGGTTGGACAGGTCAGTGCTTAGTAGTAGAAGAAAATGCATATGTGAAGATGTATACATATGTATATATTAGACATGTATATATATATTTATGTAGATGTTTATACATATCAATATCTACATATACAACTCGTACTCATATGTAAATGTACACATGCACACCTATATATACGTGTATCTGTATGTATTATCGCCCCTGTACACGCAGGTATATATACCTTGCATACATACATTCACACATACACACATATTACATACACGCATACACACACATACATATACATGCACTTATTCAAGCACGCATATACATACGAATATAATTAGATGGTTGTGATATTCGAGTATGAGTGAGGAATAAGATAGGGATTAGGAGTTAAAATGTAGATTTATAAGGTTATTGGGGTTACCTAAGGGGTATTTTGGAAATATACTGTATGGTCGTTTAGGCATTTGTATTTACTCTTTTACTTGTTTCAGTCATTTGACTGCGGCCATGCTGGAGCACCGCCTTTAGTCGACCAAATCGACCCCGGGACTTATTCTTTGTAAGCCCAGTACTTATTCTTTGGTCTCTTTTGCCGAAGCGTAAGTGACGGGGACATAAACACACCAGCATCGGTTGTCAAGCAATGCTAGGGGGACAAACACAGACACACAAACACACACATACATATATATATATATATATATATATATATACATATATACGAGAGGCTTCTTTCAGTTTCCGTCTACCAAATCCACTCACAAGGCATTGGTCGGCCCGGGGCTATAGCAGAAGACATTTGCCCAAGATGTCACTCAGTGGGACTGAACCCGGAACCGTGTGGTTGGTTAGCAAGCTACTTACCACACAGCCACTCCTTTGTGTTAGAATTTGAATGAGTGAAAGAAGCGGTGGTTGCATGTGCTTAGAATCTCATTACGTTTATTTAGCAGTGCTGGACAGTTGTGTTTTAATATGTGAAGTGCCTCCTTCAGGCAAAATTTGCAGGTAGAGCGTTGACCTCGGCAGGGAAGCCCTGAGTCCAGAATGGACCATGATAGAGTATAGGGTATATTTGTATTTTTGAGATGATGTATGTGGTTGGCGAGTGTTGTATATATATATATCTATAATGTTAGGGAATAGTATTCCAAAATTACAGGGAAAAATTCAATTTAGTAATACTAAATCAAATTTCACAATATATAATATATGTATATAAATTAGAGAAGAAGCACCATGTAGCAATTCAACAATGATATAACAATGATATGATAAAATCATACCATATAGAAATTAAACATACCATAAGGCATATACCAATAATTAAGTACAAAATAATAAATAAATAGCGTATAACTGGTAAAATAAATAATTAATTAATTACTAATTAATAATTAATTACTTAATTATTGGTATATGTTTTATCGTATATTTAATTTTTAAAAACAATTTTTCTATATGCTATGATTTAATTATATCATTGTTTTATCATTGTTGAATTGCTACATGGTGGTTCTTCTCTAATCTATACACACACACATACACATACACACACACACACACACACACACACACAGACACACACACATATATATATATATATATATATATAGATAGAGAGAGTCAACGACTATTGAAAAGGTTGCAAGATGCAACGAACATGTTTGAAATCTATATATAAATATATATACATACATACCTACTTATATATATATATATATATATTATATATATATATATAATATATTATATATATATATATATATATATATATATATATATATATTAACGGATTTAAACGCAGGTATTATTCAAATTCTTTTACTTCCGACACATATTTCGAAGATGTTATTGGTATTATTCCAAAGGAATAAAATGGTGTGAAACAATCTAATATTTTCCTCAGGGAAATGAAGAAATAAAACTCGTCAATAAGACATTTTAACAGAATATGGATATGTATAGTGATGAACTGAGCGTTATTAGTTTTTTTTTTTAAAAACGGTAGAAAATATAACGTCAAAGGTAGCCTATAGAAAGAAGATGGGTAAAGGAAAGAAAAAATCAGAAACCAAATAAATGAGTAGTATAGAAAGATTTGCAAATTAAATAAAACCCTAAATATATATCTAGTGGAAGTGAAATGTAAGAAGAAAATCAATGTTTAAATTATATATAATGGTAGATATCACTTATATGAATTAAAGGGGTGTTTCTTCTAATGTTTACATCGGTAAGCACGCTCTATAACCGTGTTTACAAAAGGACTTTCAGAAAAAAGAATAAAAAATGGATTACAATTACGGAGGAGACAGAATTTCATGCCTTTATCATAAGGGAACGAAAAGGAGAAAAATAGCCAATCTAAATTAAATTGTTTATTATGGTCTTTTAGATACCAAATTAATTTACTAAGCCCTGTACTGTTACATTTATTCCTATCGCTAAATGTAGAGTAATGATTAGAAATTCTTTTAGATAACTGAGAAGAACTATCTATATAAAAATAGGATGTCTATAGGACCGAATTGAAAAAGTTGCAAAATGCAATGAATATTTTTGAAAAAATAAATAACTAAATGAGTGGAAATTGAAACGGCGAGTGTGTTATATAATAAGGCACCAAAAGAGAATGACTCTCCCCAGACACAATAATATATATATATATATATAACGGGAAGGTTTATGAAAATAAACAAAAGACGAAGGCAGGTGGAATACAAACAAACAATTTTATTAGTATGGCGCTCAGGAATATGAATAAAACAAGTCTTTTACGTTTCGAGCCTACGCTCTTCAACAGAAGGATACACAGAAAAGAAACACGGAGGGAAACAAGGAGAGAAAAAAAAATGTGTGTGTGTGTGTGTGTGTGTGTGTGTGTGTGTGTGTGTGTGTGTATGTGGGTGTGCATATGTGTGTGTGTATGTGTGTGTTTGTATGTGTGTGTGTTGATGCGTGTGTGTGTTTGTATGTATGCATGCATATATCAAGAGGTAATTTTTATATCCAACTTAACATGGAGGTCTTTCTATAATACTGAAGACTGTGATATCAACCTTGACAGATCCTCTTATATAGGCGCCTGGTGCATATAAGAACACACATAGATCGTAGCAGATAAGAATCTTCTGTCATGAGTGGCAGAATTCCCATATCTTGTGATTTCATTCTATTGGAAATCATCAGTGGGACGTGTCCAGTCACCACATGCTAGTCAGATCTCACTGCTACAATGAAGCATCTTTTCAAATAACGATGTCGTAAATAGCCCAACAGGCTTATTTAAAATTAATTATTCTAACAAGATATTCATGTTCAGTTGGATATAAAGAGTACCTTTTGGTATTAATAATGCTTCCATCACTATACATACAAACACACACACACACACACACACACACACACACACACACACACACACACACACACACACACACACACATACACACACACACACACATACACACGCAGAGGTAAACATACAGACATACGACAAGTTGGCATTTGTCAATGGCCAGCATTCGGTCCTATATGCAGCCAGTGGTCATATAATAATCGTATAAACATTCGACTTCAAATACGTCAGTATGTGTTGGCTGCATTGACATCTCATAATTTCCTTCGTAACCATCGTGTTTTACGTCGCTATTGATAGAGACCGCATCACATGATGCTTGAATCAGGTAGACTTATTTAATGACTGACCAAAGATAATGACCGTTCCGTCCATCCGGTCACCCCATACGAGATTCTCGATCTCACATACGTTGAGGTGTAGCCACTCTCGCCCATTGAATTTTCTCAAAGTTGAGATTATTGGTGATTTATTTTAAATAGTTGAGAAGATGGTTATGATCTATTTTTAAATGGTAATCTGATGGTTGTCTGTATTTATATAGAAGAATAGAGTTGGTTGATGCTAGTATGGTTACTTAGTAGATTGTTTTGCTATGGTAGTGTAGTGTCTATTGGCGTTCTAGATTCGATTAGTAGTGGTCTATGTCGATGTAGCAGATTTATAAAGCTTTATATTAATATGATAAGGTTTATATTAGTATGATTGGTATAATAGGTCGGACGTAGTCGGTGTAAGTTGTCCTAAATTATTTCTAAATTATTTCCTCGAAAAATTCTTTTCAGGAAGCAAAATTTCATACCGAAATCGTTTGCTTAGTATAATAATTGATTAGTGAAGAACCATACGAAAATATT
>NC_042997.1:82064084-82069084 GCF_006345805.1 Octopus sinensis | reverse complement strand
ATAGATATAGATACACACACACGCGCATACAAAGATAAATTGATAGATACAACTGAGTGGCCAAACTAAAATATGAGACAGATAGTGTTTTTTATGTTGATAAGCCTGGTACTTATTCTATTAGTTTATTCTTGTGAAACCAGTAAGTTTTAGGGATATAGATAAATGAACAGCAGTTGTGAAGCAGTGATGACGGCGAAACACACAGACAAAGACACACACATACACATACATATATACATATATATATACGATTGATTTTTTTTCAGTTCCTGTCTACAAAATCCATATATGTATATGTATACTTGTTCTATCGGTCTCTATCGACCGAACAGCTAAGTAACGGGAACATAAACACACAGCATCTGTTGTCAAGCAATGCTAGGGGGACAAACACAGACACACAAACATACACATACACATATATATATATATACATATATACGAGAGGCTTCTTCGAGTTTCCGTCTACCAAATCCACTCACATGGCATTGGTCGGCCCTGGGCTTTAGCAGAAGACACTTGCCCAAGATGCCACGCAGTGGGACTGAACCCTGAACCATGTGGCTGGTTAGCAAGCTACTTACCACACAGCCACTCCTGCGCCTATATATATATATATTATATATATATATATATATATATATTATATATATATATATATATATATAATATATATATATATATATATATATATATATATATATATATATTATATATATATATATATATATATATATGTTCATATATTTCTTTTGCAAGATTTTTTATGTGAAATCGTGTGTTGAAACAGATATTGTTGTATTTAGGAATGGTCATTTTGCCAGTTTAGCCAATAAAAACTCACGCACTATATATTTGGTGTTACTTTGCTTCAGCGTTATTTTATTTTACATTAATCTTAATTTTATTTCGGCCAAAGTTCTTTCGTCACACTCCTTTGACCGCATCAGCGGTCCTTTGCTTTCTTCTTTCTTATTTCTGTGTCTCTCCTTACTAACCGTCAGCCATTTTGTATTTATTTTGTATGTCTTCATTTCCGCATGCTTATATCTCTATGTGCGTCTATGTTTAGTTAGTGTGTGTGTATGGGGAATGCCTGTAATATTTGTATCGCCTGTTTATATACGTTCGTGTAATTTGTTTTTGTTTTTGTTTTTTATTTAGTTCATGTGTTTACACCCACTTATTATTATTATTATTATTATTATTATTATTATTATTATTATTATTATTATTATTATTATGTATATATGTATAATAATAATAATAGTAATAATAAAATATGTATATAGTTATTTACTTCCATTTGTGTATTTATCTGTGTATTTCATTTTATTTTGTCTTCAGTTTTGTTTATATTGTAACCAGTTTATGGGGATCCTCTACCGTCATATGTTGTGGTCTGTGCTAGTGTTCCATTCCAGTTTCCTATTCAGGCTATGTTTATCTTCTATTATGTGTGTAGCTTCCGAAATTTGTCTAATTGTGCGTCTGTTCCATGTGTGAACAAGATTTTAACTTGTATGTTGTTGATTGAGCCCCCGTGTTCCTGATCAGCGTGTTGGTACAGAATCGATGAGCTCTTTTCTTCCTTAAGTTCTCTCCAATATTCCTTTACCCGCTCTCCTATGCTCTGTGCCGTTTCCCCTACGTCCCTCTCTAGAATAAAATAAACAAAAACAAAATCAAATTACATGAACGTATATAAACAAGCGATACAAATATTACAGGCATCCCCCCCACACACACACTAACTAAACATAGACGCACATAGAGATATACGCATGCGCAAATGAAGACACATACAATAGAAATACAAAATGGCTGACGGTTAGTAAGGAGAGACACACAAACAAGAAAGAAGAAAGCAAAGGACCACTGATGCGGTCACAGGAGTGTGACGAAAGAACTCTGGCCGAAATAAGATTAAGATTAATGTAAAAAAATAACGCTGAAGCAAAGTAACACCAAATATTTAGTGCGTGTGTTTTTATTGGCTAAACTGGCAATATGTATGTATGTATGTATATACACACACACACAAAGATAAATTGATTGATACAACTGACTGAGCAAACAAAAATATGAGACATTGCCTAGTGCCTTTTTTTATTTTGATAAGCCTGGTACTTATTCTATCAGTTTCTTCTTGTGAAACCAGTAAGTTATGGGGATGTAAATAAACGAACACCAGTTGAGAAGCAGTGATGAGGGAGAAACACAAAGACACACATAGACTTACATATATACATACATACATATATATATATATATATATATATATATATATATTATATATATATATATATATTACAATTGATTAATTTCAGTTTCTGTCTACAATGTCCACTGACAAGGGTTTGGTTGGTCTGAAGCTATAGCAGAAGACACATGCCAAGTTACCACACAGTGGGACTGAACTCAGGACCATGTGTTTTGGAACGAACTTTGTTACCACACAGTCACACCTGCACCTATGTATGTGCGTGTGGGTGTGTGGGTGTATGTTTGTATGGGTGTATATATGTATGCATGTATATATGTGTATATACATGTGTACATATTACATGTATATCTATATATATACATCTACACATATATGTATACATATACAGCTATATATATATGTATACATATACATCTATATATAAACATATATATATATATATACACATCCATATATATACATTATATATATATATATATATATATCTATAGATATACATCTATATATATATATATATATATATATATATATATATATATATATAGATATATATATAGTTATCCGTAATAATGAAGGGTGAAATTAATTAATTTGGAATAATTATCAATTACACCAAGTAGTCTTCGGCATGTAAAAGCCTCATTCGAGGAAAATTTAAGTAATACTAAGCAATAAAGGGTTTAGCAACGAATTGCCTTACCACAGACCGAATTTAGAAATAGCAGTCAAAGAGTTATAGCTATTCTTCTACTAAAGGGAGATCTCAGTATGTGTTTTTACTGAGATCTCCCTTTTTAGTAGAAGAAATAGCTACAACTCTTTGACTGCTATTTCTAAATTCGGTCTGTGGTAAGGCAATTCGTTGCTAACCCTTTATTGCTATATATATATATATATATATATATATATATATATATATATATATATATATATATATATATATATATATAGATATACTAGCTGAAGGTGACCCGCTCTACGCGCGGGTAAGAGTGTGATTGTTACTTTATGTTGCTTCATTTCAGCACGTAAAAAGCACTATCCGAACGTGACCGATTGCAACGTCGCCTTGACTGGCTTCTGTGCCGGTGGCACGTAAAAAGCACCAACCGATCGTGGCCGCTGCCAGCCCGTCTGGCACCTGTGCCGGCGGCACGAAAAAGCACCCACTACGCTCACAGTAGTTGGCATTATGAAGGGCATCCACCTGTAGAAACACTACCAGATCAGACTGGAGCCTGGTGCAGCCTCCTGGCTTCCCAGACCCCGGTCAATCTGTCCAACCCGTGCTAGCACGGAAAACGGACGTTAAACGACGATGATGATGATGATGATTCTCCCTCTTTGTTTCTCTCTCCTTTCTCTCTCACTTTCCCCACTCTCTTACTCTTCTTTTCTCTCGGACTCTCCCTCGCTTTCTCTTACTCTCTATCTTTATCTATCTCTCTCCCATTTATAAACAAAAAATATCTTGAGTAAGTTGAGAAATAAAATATTTCTCAACTTAATATCATAAATATCAGGCAGTTACAACGGAAAGGTCTGCTTCAAGGCAGACAGCAAAACACTATTATTTAAAAGGGACAGACGAACTTGCGAGCTGAATAAAAATAATGAAATATTGGAAACCAAAGTTTGAATGGATAGAATGTGAGGATAGTAGAGTCACCATGGGTGGCATTTCTTAACGACGGACAGCAACGTTTTGATAGTTTAACGGCTGGCGTAAATTTTTGAACTTGATGTAAAAGAAAATCCCTAAACACCAAGTTTTGAAGTGATTCTTTCTCACGACAGTAGACTCACGATGGCAAGCATTCAAAACTTCTTCATCATGGACGGCAACACATTGACGATTAAAAGGCTGGCGCAAATTTTTTAGCTTGATGTAACAGAGAATTGCTAAACACCCGCTCCTTTAAATTTTAATCCCCTTCCAGCCCCATTTAGACCCCTTTTCACATTTTGGTTAATATAACCAGATTTCATTCGGGTGTACTGGGGCCACATTTTATAAGATGAGGAATTTTGTCTTAGAAGTCACGCGTTTCATTTGAGGAAAAAAAATAGTTTACATGCAAACTTTCTACCACTTTTAACATAGGTGTGCATATTTTCACTTCAACCGACCACATAATGCACACATTATATATATATATATATATATATGTATATATATGTGTGTGTGTGTGTGTGTGTGTGTGTGTGTGTGTGTGTGTGTGTGTGTGTTGGAGTGTCTCTCATAAGTGAGCGTTGACGCTGAATTCGACTGGTAAGCAGGTAACCTTGTCTTTGTTGAAATAGTTGTGAGCTGCTGGAGTTGTTTCTCTGACGGGTAATAAGAATTTCCATATCCTCCGAGGAAACGAACTGTTGACCCAGACAATTAGAATTAATTTTAATAAAAGCATCAATTTAAGAAAAAATAATAAAGTAGTAAAAAATGAAAATTTAGCACGAAAAATTTGCAGGGTTCTAAATAAATGTTAAAATGTAATAGATACAAAAAACCTACGTTATCACCAGAACACGAACGCTCGTTGGTGTGTTCTGTATTTGCTCGATCGGCGCGTTGTCAGGCAGACAATAGAATGCGATGGTGAGATTCATAATATTTGTTGTCATGATTGTGTGTTGGTGGTGGCAATGGTAATTCTCTCTATGAATGCAGATAGATACATAAAAGAAGGCCGTTTGACGAAGTGAAAGTGATGGGAATGTATGAAATAGAGTGAGTGAAAAAGTGCTGGGAAGAGAAGAAATAGCGAGA
>NC_042997.1:81911584-82059084 GCF_006345805.1 Octopus sinensis | reverse complement strand
CTATGCCTACCCCCAAAAAAAGTCCCCCACCACCACTCCTTTAAACCTGCCTAAATGTATAAATGCTAATACAATTCTTGTTAATAGCTTCCTGAAGATTTCTCTTGAATGAACAGTACTAGTCCTGTAGAAGCTCCTTCTATATAATAAATTGATTTTACTCTGCTATGTATTGAGTACCTTACTTACTGTGGTTAACCCCGGATCAACCCGGGACCTACATATATATATATATATATTATATATATATATATATATTATATATATATATATATATTATATATATATATATATATATATATTATATAATGTATATATATATTTGAGTAGTTGAATGAATTATCTTATTAAGGATAATTCGAAAGATAACCGATACCTGGGTAGCAAATTCACATCAGAAAGAACACGGTTGAAGTTACGTCCCTAGGGCATAGAGTACGTGCTTTCGTGCTTTCGAAACATATGTCGAAAATAAAGGAAATGTGTTAACAAGTCGTTCAACTCCATTCTTTCATAAACTTGACTGAAGAATGAAGGCTTTGAATGACCCGTTTGATTTTTGTTCGTCCCTTCGTGTATTTCACGTTATTTATTTATGTAAGGTTTATTATATATATATATATATAGATATGTATATGTATATGTATGTATATATATATATATAATATATATATATATATATATATATCTGTATATGTATATATATATATATGTATATAGCTAAATATATATCTATGTTTATACATATATTTATACATATTATATATATATATATATATATATATATATATATATATATATATATATATAATATTGCATATAATACATAGATATATACCCATATATATATGTATATAGTAATATATATGTATATATGCATATATATATATGTATATATACACACATATATACATATATAAATACATATATATATATATGTATAAATACATATATATATATATATATATATATATATATATATATATATATACATAAATATATAGACATATATATATACATATACATATATATGTACATATATATATTTTTCTATATATATATATATATACTGTAGGCGCAGGATGGCTGTGTAGTAAGTAGCGTGTTTACCAACCACATGGTTCCTGGGTTCAGTCCCACTGCGTGGCACCTTGGGCAAGTGTCTTCTACTATTGCCTCGGGCCAACCAAGCCTTGTGAGTGGATTTGGTAGACGGAAACTGAAAGAAGCCCGTCGTATATATGTATATATATATGCGTGTGTATGTTTGTGTGTCTGTTTGTCCCCTAGCATTGCTTGACAACCGGTGCTGGTGTGTTTACGTCCCCGTCACTTAGCGGTTCGGCATAAGAGACCGATAGAATAAGTACTGGGCTTAGAAAAGAATAAGTCCCGGGGTCGATTTGCTCGATTAAAGGCGGTGCTCCAGCATGGCCGCAGTCAATGACTGAAACAAGTAAAAGAATAAAAGAATAAAAGAATAAAAGGACTTAAATATATATGCATATATACATATATATATATATATAGATATATATATGTATATTTAAATATACACGTATATATATATATATATATGTATATATATATACATTCACTAGAAGAGATACCCGGCGTTGCTCGGAGTTAAAATAGTATAGTATTTTATTATTTTACTTGTTTCGGTCATGTAACTGCGGCCACGCTGGATACCGCTTTTAGCCGAAGAAATCGACCCCTAGATTTATTCTTTGTAAGCCTTATTCTTATTTTACCTGCGTGTTTTGCCAAACGGCTAAGTTACGGGGACGTAAACTCAGGAACATCAGTTGTCAAGCGATAATGGGGTGGGGTACAAAAACCGACATACACTCAAACACCACACAAACACACACACACACACACACACACACACACAAACATATATATATGTATGTCTCTACTGTCCTGTTTTTCACAACTTTGATCGTCCATAAATAAAAAAAGTATATATATATATATAATAATAATAATAGGGAGTATATTTCAAGTTTAAATTTAATTGTAATTCAAACTTAATTATAGCCAGGAAACGTACATAGTTTTTCTTACTTATTATATATTGATTATTCATTTTTGCATTTTTGCGATCTAGTTATATGTTTTAAAAAATATTTTTTATTTTTTATTTCTGATTTGGTTTATGTGTAGCATTGTTTAAATTGCATAATACTGGTATTTCTCTAATTTATATGTATATATATATATATATATATATATATATATATATATATATATATATATATATATATATATATATATATATATATACATATATATATATATATATATATGTAGTTGAATGAATTATCCGAGTATGGATAATTCGGTTAAACGATACCCGGGTATAAAATTTACGTCAGAAAGAACGGTCGAAGCTACTTGCCAAGGGCAGAAATCACGTGCTTTCGTGTGGAAATTTGTGTGTTTTTTTACTATAGATAAATGAAAGAATGGAGTCGAACGACGATTTAACAAAATTCCTTTATTCTCGACACATGTTTCGAAGACTGCATATTCTTAATTCCGAAGGAATAAAGGGTGCATTATGCCGTCTTCTCATCATATGTCAGCATCATGACGAACAAAAGCTTTTAGATGACTGCCCACACGGAGTCCATAGTAATAATGAGTGTTTCTTAAAAATATTCCGTTACAAGCAGTGACGTCAAAATTGGTTGGATGGATAAGATTCTAAAAAGTTCAAGAGTTCAAGAATGGTTGGAAGGGGAAAGTACTAAGAATAGGGGGGTGACAGAGTGCAAGTCGTATGTATGGTGATGCGTTGTTGTTTGCTTTTGCCAATGAGATTGAGTGCCTATGTGTGTGTATGTATATAACTGCAGTCGTGTCTATGTGTGTGTGATTGTTTGTGTGGGGGGATCAATGCAAAATACAACTAGTGGTAGTGGAGTGACAGGTTTGTGTCTGTGTGTTTGATTGTGCTTATGATAGAGAGAGGGAGAGAGAGAGGGGAGAGATAGAGAGATAGAGAGACAAAGGTAGCCGTATGAAAGATGGCAGAATCCCCAAGGACATACTCTACGGAGAGCTTGCTAGGGGTACTAGGTATGTGGGTAGACCGATCTTACGTTACAAGGATGTTTGCAAAACGGACATGAAGGCCTGCAACATCAATATTAGCGGTTGGGAGGCAGTTGCCGGCAACCGTGGAGAATGGCGACGTACCGTAAAAGAGGGAATACAAAGGAGTGACAGAGAGAGAGAGGAGAAATGGAAAGAAAAGAAGAGACGTCAACAAGAGACTATGGCATTACAACCAGCCAGGAACAGTCTTCGCTACATTTGCGGTACCTGCCAGAGGAAGTGTTTGTCCAGGATAGGACTACACAGCCACAGCAGGAAATGTATCAGGACATGAAATATAAAAGCCGGACTAGACTACTCTATGCGCAACTCCATTGTCTCCCGAGACAGAAAGGATGCCAACCATGTCTCTTTCGCTTGGGCATTATCTGAAAGTGTTCCGTTTGCTTTCTTTTTCTCGTGTTAGTTCTATTGGATAGAACTAACACATAACTTTTGATACCGGTACATCGAATATTTTAAAGAATACTTCCATGGTTATTTCTTCCCGATCTTGGGTACGCCTCTTCCTTAGTTGCTTTATATGTCTCTTATGTTCCCCGTGTGACCCTTTAATTAGATACATCATACTACAATTTTTCTGGTAACAAGGCCATCTTCCCAGCCTTCTTTACCGATTCTATAGGCTTTGATATGCACTTTATCACCCATCTCGTATTTCGTTGGCTCTTTCATATTTCTTTTACCTCTTTTTTTCTCTGGCAATATCTTATAAAAAATGGATTTTATCCTTCTTGCGAACATCAATTCTGCGGGAGACTTCCTTGAATTTGTACTTGGATTGGTTGTCATTCTGTATATTTTAAAGAAATTTGTCAGTGCTTCGTCGTTACTTAATTGATTTCTCGCTTTTCTTAACGCTCTTTTAAAAGTGTCCACAAATCTTTCTATCTGCTCGTTTGACCTCCGGTGGTAGGGTGGAATGAAAATGTGCTTTATTGCATGCCTTTTACAAAAGTTCTTGAATTCATACTCAGAGAACTGCGTTTGTTCCGTTATCTGAAACTAGCGTGTCAGGGACACCGTATCGTGCAAACAATTCGTATAAGAACTTTATACGAGGCTGGTCTATAACACCAGCAAACCTCCGGTAACTTAGCACAGCTATCTACTACAATTAGGTAGAAAGCACCGTTTACCGGTCCGGCATAGTCGATGTGTAACCTAGACCATGATATTTTACGGGTGAGGCTTCGGCTGCGAGCGCGCAACCTCGGCTCGTTCTCGCTAAGTTTCCGATACCACTGTCCATAGACGGCCAATAAACATAACTCCCCATCAGAGCCCTCATCCTTGCCATTTCTGGATGTCCGCTGTGAAATTGTTGCAATACACCTTTTTGTAATGTGGCTGTAACCACCACCCTTTGGGTATATATCAGAATATCGTCGCAAATTGAAAAACTGCTGGCATCTGAGTTTTTAGTCTGTTTATTTTTTAAAGCTTCTTTTATTTTCGTAATATACTCATCACCTACAGCTCTCATTCTTATATCCTGTGCATTCTTGGTAGTTCTTGTGTAACGTTGTCATAAGACTTTTAATTTCGCTTTCTACCTGCAGTGGGACTATAACAGTCACTTCTAATGGTTCCATATTTTTTGGAATTAATCTCGAAAGTCAGTCCGCATAATCGATTTTTTTCGATAGAATGTATTACATTTTGAAATTATATTTTAGTATTATTACACCCTAACGTTGCAGACGGTTCGCAGTATGAATCAGTAACCTTTTTTAGACGTATAAAGGTCTATGGTTTGTTTGCAATAAAAAAACTTCTGCCATGCAGAAACATGTGAAAAATTTTAACTTCAAAAGTAATGGCAAGGGCTTCCTTTTCAATTTGACTATATCTCTTCTCTGCCACTATTAGCGAGCGTGAAACATGAAACACTGGTTTTGTACTTCCGTCTTCGAGTTTATGAAATAGAATTGCACCTAATTCGTGTTCGGAAGCATTAGACGCTCCGATGATAGACATTTCGGGATTGTAATGTGCTAACGACAGGGCTGAGATTATTTTTTTTTATTTCTTCAAAAGTGTTCTGGCATTTGGCGAACCAATTCCACTTTACTCCATTTTTTAATAAGCCATTCAATGGAGCTCTTAACTTGTGCATATTAGGAATGTAGCTTTAATAATAGTTTGCCAACCCCAAAAAATGCTTGTAAAGTTGGAATATTTGTCGGGGCAGGCATATTCCTTATTGTGTCTGCCTTTGATGGGTCAGGAAGTGTACCACTTTTATCAATTACTTGCCCTAAGTACTTAATTTGGGGTAGAAAGAATTCGCATTTTTCTTCACTCAAAGTGAACCCGAAAACTTTCATTTTCTTAAATATAGCTTTTATGTGTTTCACATGCTGTTCACGAGAATTACTCTTGATCAAGATGCCGTCCAAGCACGGGATCGCAAATTCACAATCAGATAACATAGTGTCCGTGATTTGCTGGAATATTGCTGGTGCCACTTTTAATCCAAAAGGCAATCGTGTGTATCAGTACAATCCTCTGTGTGTATTTATTGTCAAATGTTTTGAGAATTTTTCATTTACTTTTATCTGTAAATAGGCTTCGGACAGATCTAACTTGGAAAACAATTTTCCACCATTTAATTCTGAAAAAAATGTCCTCTGTAGTCGAAAGTGGATGATTGTATGCTTTTAAGCAGTCGTTCAATCCTGTAGAGAAATCGGCACACAGCGTAATACATACCGTGGGTGCCGCCCACTTCGAGTAATCCATCTTATTGACGACTCCACATTTTTCGAGTCTGTCCAACTCTTCATTTATGGTTTCAGTTGCCGTGAACGGTACTTTTCTGTTTGCTTTAAATACATACACAGCGTTTTCACTTACTTGGAAATTGGTTTCCGCCTTTCTACATAGACATAAATCCTCTGATAACACTTGCGAGAACATTTTTTTCCAGTTTTTTTTTTTCAGTTCTTCCGAAGACTTGTTTTTAATGGGACAACCATTTATGTTCTTGCAGTGAAGATTTATGAAGAAGTGCCATAAATGGAATAGCCCTAACCGATCTGTACCAAATACATTGATTGTATTATCCACAACGAATAATTTTGCTTCGCGTGTCTCTGCTCGAAATGTAACGTCGATACATGTTTTGCCTATGAAAGGTAATTTATCGTCCGTTACATCACGCGCTATTTTCACTGTTTTACGTAACCTCAGTTTACCAATTTTTCCCAAGTATCTGCATTTATAATCGAGATGTCACTACCTGTGTCTAACTGTAATTTGGTATTCACATCATTTATTTTTACGTGCATGAATTTTCTTATTTTTTTCCGTCGCAATCGCTTTCTGCTGAAAACACCTTAGAACTTTTTGTACTTTACCTTGTAGTCTTGTTCTACAAAGAGAACTCCTGTGTCCCAGCTTCTGACAACTATAGCACTTTTTGTTTTTAAACGGACAATCATTTTTGTAGTGTAGGCTTGGGGGCCTGACACTTTTTTTTATTGTTTCCAGGGACGACACATTTGAATTTTTGCAAAGTCTTTATCTTGTATTTTTTTCACATCATGTTTAAAATTTACCATAGTCTGACATTCTTCTGCGATGGTCTATAGAAATAAATCCTTGTTCACTAGCTCCATTTTCGAGAGAATCCTTGCCCGAATTTCTCTATCTTCTAGTGCTGTAAGTCATTGCACGAAGATAAGTAATTTGAACATATCTTGAGTGAGATCCAGGAATTGGAAATTTCGCACACACGGTTGACCACTCCGGCGTTAGTGATAAAATGCTTTTTGTTAAGTTCCAACACTCTATTCTGGTGTTGAATTATAAACTTCTATCATTAAAAAAATTGAAAGCAGCTCCACGGTTTCTTGGAAAGCAATTTCACACGACGTTTTGGGCAGAATAAAGTTACAATAGAGCTCATGTTCGGTAAGAGCTACCTTGCAAAGTAAAAGCCTTACTTTCTACTCCATGACTTGCACTCATTGCTAAAAATTTCCTGTATCTGCCATAATACGCGGGAACCGTAACACCTTCCTCCCGATTATACGTAAATTCAGAAATCCTGTTAGCTACGCCATCTAGCGTAAACGAGCTTACTGGATTTTCGAACTTCGCCGACAGTAACTTAGTTAATTGTTGTTGTTGTAGTATTTGTTTTTGCAACTCCTGTAGTTGTTCTTGTTGCTTCTCTTGAACCTGTGCTACTGTGGCTAATAGGTTTTCCATAACGCAGAAATTGTCAAAATAACCACTGTGAGTTTCGAACGATTCTCGTCGCCAGATGTTATATCATTATGGATAAACGAATACACAGCAGCAGTGTAATAACAATATAATTGAAACAAACGGCAGCAACCACACGGAACTTAGCAACAATCTTTTAAGAACCAACAATCCAACACGCTAACTCGAACTGTGAGCTTTGAACTCCAACTTTAAACTATCAACACACGAACTGTGTAACTAGCACGATGATTTTATTGAAATCACAGGGCTTAAAGAAAGAGGGAACAATACACGGGACAAATAGGGGTCAGGGACTTGTTGGGTGAGATTACATATAGTGAATAAAAACATTATAATTGCGAGTGAAGATGAAAGGATGAATGGACACGGAATGGGTTTGACCCCCACCAACCACATTTCTGCGTTGACCCCTTTACTTCGTCCTCCAGCTTAATACCCAACATACATACCCAACATTCGGACTACTTTCTTCCATCTTTTTTCGCACTTTTTTTGACACCAGGCATTTCTTCTCCAGACGTGCTTTCCCTCTTAAGTAATATAAAAAGAGGTTAACCAAAGCACGCCCGGAGACGAAGGTGCCTGATGTGATACCTCTTCCACGCGTCTTCCATATCACCTCTTTCGCTATAGCTATGACGGCTAGAAAGCAGAAATTCTTTTCTCCTTTTAGAGAAGACGGCGGAACGATCTTAATAATCGCCTCGGCTGACGGCTGTACTCTCCCCAGCTGTGACAATACCCGTTCGTTAGAAACCCACAGATCCGAGAGACTCGGACACTGCACGATTGCATGCAGAACAGCTTCGTTGCTCTTTCCGCAACGCGGGCACCTAGGCGAATCTGAGACGTCGTGCCTCGCGAGTTTATCCCGATTTGGCAAGACACTTCGGAAGCACAGCCAAGCCAGGAACCTCTGGAAGTTGTCCATAGGTCTCGGGCTGAAAGTCCTCCGATGCAGGTTGGCTACCTCCCTTACTTAGACCGCTACTATTATATGTAGTGGTCCCGTCCATTCTCGCCAGGGGACGTCGTACTCTCGCACATGAAGCCATCCCCATCAAAATACAGTTTAGATGGTCAGGTCATCTCTCGCGTATGATTGATATCAGGTCCCAAGAGACACATTCGTGTCCATAGAACATGATAACTGTTTTACTTTACGGAACTCTCATTTGTCGATCACGACGAGAAGATCCATATGATTCAATGGAGATCTATTGAACAGATCGAGGTAGATCAATGTGAAGCAGCCACTTTTGATGGCTAGACAGTATGACACAAGTCAACAGATAAAACAATCCATTTAGTTAGCGACGAATGCGTACATGAAAGTGTATTGCGAATCTAATATTATCCAATCTGATATGGAAGTTTAGGCATGGCGTAATACAATAATAAATCAGGGTTTTATAGAGTATCTAGAAAGGCTTCATTGAGAGATTTTATTGTGACGTAACATCGTACTAGCAACCACGTATGGACGGGCAAATTTCACAGCATAACGCAATACGTTACATGTAATCTCCCAATTGTTCGGGTTGTTCCGTTTAAAACTGGTAAATAATGATATGCTTCTAAGCTGAAGTTATCACAGCATACGTAGTGTTATCCAAATACATTTATGTACGTCATTCTTTTAAGTATTGATTTTATTCATTTTCATGTGTTTCTTTACTTACTCCACTATACTTTACTATATCTATCTATTTATCTATCTGTCTGTCTATCTGTCTGTCTGTTTGTCTATATATATATATATATATATATATATATATAAGAATTTTTTGCGCAATGAGATAAAAACCAAGGCTGTGTAGATATTATAACATTTAAATGTTATAATATCTACACAGCCTTGGTTTTTTTTTATCGCATTGCGCAAAAATTTCTTATGTACACACGCTGACATATGACCAACGCTGAACTCCATATTCGCAAAATTACCGAACCTGAAACTTAACTATGGGCTGTCTATAGCACTTATTCAGCATTATCTGACACCTTTGGGTCTCAATGTCACCATTACCTCTTTTATTTATATATATATATATATATATATATATATATATATATATACAGGCATACCTCGGCTTAAGTTTTTTCGATTTCAGTCGTTCTAGATTATACGTCGGTTTTCAAAAGTAATATATGGAAAAATAAAAATCAAGTTAAGTCATTTTACTCGACTTTATATCTGTCTGCCACAAATATTGGAATCGTAAAATCCCTAGAAAACCGCTAAAAGCACATAAAACCATGTTACTGTACAATAAATAAGAATAAAAGCATATAAAATCATATTAAAATGCGTACAGTAAATGTAAGATATGCACCATAAAGTAGTGTAGCTTAGTGAACGAAATCATTAAATAAGCTATGTTGTCTTATTTATTGGTCTTTCAGAGCTCATATTACACCGTAGTTCCAATATCTAACGTTAGGCGCCTTTGTCACTCATGATTCCCGCAATTGTTTTGAATTTAATTTTGTTTACGTCTGTTTATCGGCTACTTTCTCATTCTAATTCATTTGTGACTTTGTTTTTTTTTTTGTCCCCATGGCTCTTAAGATAAACTGGCTATGATAAAACGGCATGAAAAAGGTAAAAAATTAAAAGCAATTACACGATCTTTTGGGATGAGTCGGACAACTTTATCGACGATTGTACATAATAAGGACAAAATTTTAGCATATATCAAATCTGAAGCCCCAGGGATGAAGAACACTGTCATCAATAAGAAAAAATCATTTATATGTAAGCTTGAAATAAGTCTTTTTAACCATGTATTATATATATATATATATATATATATATAAGATCGAAGGATCGAGGTGTAGGAAGAAAGTTAGTTTCAAGCAATCTGTAGTAAATATAAAAAACAACTTTCAGGAACAATAGCAGTATATATATATATACACAAATATCTATGTGTGTATATATGTGTATGCGTGTATCTATGTGTGTATATATGTGTGTGTATGCGTGTATCTAGGTGTGTATATTTTGTGTTTGTCCCAACATGGCTGCAACCCAGTTACTGAAAATAAGCACAATATATGTTTTATTCCCCTCGCTATTTTAATGTCATTGCGTCCGCACCTCTATTTTTAGTTATTTATGGTATTTTTTTCTTTCAGTTTCATATCCAGCTTTCTGCTTCTTTTCCTTCTTCTCCTCCCTTTTCACTTCTCACCCTATTACACCACATCAACATTTTTGCTGAACCATCCGTTTCCTTAGTAAATCAACATTTTAATGTTAGTCTTCTCTCCTAATTCTCTCGCTTCCACACATATAACAGCTCGAAACCTCATATTCCACTCTCTATAAGGAAAATAATGCTCCACTTTCATTTGAGCTTTATGTCGATTGATATTTACCAATGCTAGACATTAATGGTTTCGAAGAAAGCAAGGAGACTAATTAGGAATTAGTAACTCTTATAAAGAGAAAATATTATTGCATCTTTCCGGTCTTTGGGACAGAAATACGAGGATCGGTTGAAAAGTCTATAACCTGACCGAGATACTCTCATGGAATGTGATCAAATGAGGCTTATTTTTCAACATAGTCTCCCTTCACATACTTCTTCCATCGGTGTTGCAGTGCTTGGATCCCATTGAAGAAGCTTTCATCCTGTTGGTCAAAAAAGACATCAACAGCAGATAAGATGTCATCATCACTGCGTCACTGGTTCCAGTATTTTTTCATGTTGGGGAACAGATGATAATCAGATGAGGCCAAATCAGGAGAATAGGAAGAGCGATCAACCAGTTCAAAGCCATTGTCACATACAGCAGCCATTGTTCTGATGAAACAAGACCCCTCCCCACTTTCGTCAGTTTCCCTGGGCGTTTGGTCTTGATAATTTTTCGTAACTGCCTCAGCAAGTTGGCATTAGTATTCTCCATTAATGGTGTGGACCTTTTTAAGATAGTCAATAAACACAATGCTTTTTGCACCCCCAAAACTAGAGCAATCACCTTGGCCTTCTTTGGAACTAGTGAGAAGAGGTATTTGCACTGCATGGATTGTCTTTTTGTTTCAGGCTCAAAGTGATGAAGTCAACGCTCATCATGGGTTAGGAAATGTTCAAGGAAACCAGCTGGACCTGTCTGAAACAATGTCAGACTTTCCCGTGATGTGATCAGCATGGTGCATTTTTGATCAGGTGTCAGGTGCGGCAGCTACTGAGTAGAAACCTTCATCATGCCAAGTTCATAGAGCAAAATATTCTCAACTCTCTTGAAGGATATGCTAATAGCATTGGCTGTTTGATTTGTAGTCAGTCGTCTGTCATCCATCACCATATGGTGAACACGATCGATGTTTCCCTCGGTGGTGGCTGTTGCATGACATCCAAACGTTGGGACATCTTTAAGACTCTCTTTCACTTCTAAATTCAGTTGCCCACTTTTTCATTGTTGATAAGGCTGGATCATCATCTCCTAATGTAGTAACCATGTCAGCATGAATGTCCTTTAGGGCTAATCCGTTTTTCTGAAGGTACTTTATAACACAACGATACCAAATTTTGTCGAATTTCAAGTGAAATAGCTACTAGTTACATATGAAGTCTTATTTGAACAGTCAAACGTCAGTTTACCTGGAAATAAACAATGCAATTATTAATAAGAATGGTTGAAATTAGTGCCTGCATGATGTCGCTGCTCTAGCCTCACTTTTTCATAGTTAGCCGATGAACTTTTCAGCTCACACTTGTATTTCTCCATGTTACACTAATAAGCTGATATGGACTTCATATGATACGATTGTCACCAAAGTGCAAAATCACAGCACGGATTCCATATTTGAGTAAACTCAATTTTCTTATTGCCTTCGCTACCTCCACAACTTAGGATTCTATGTCCATGGAGGCAATGACAGATCTTTGTTCAATGGTGTCATCAACCATAACATACTTAAAGCTTAATATTTCAGAAAAGTGCTCAATTACTGTTGATTTAATGAAGAAAAAAAGAATGGAGTGAATCTTAGAAAATATAGAAACCGATGCTGACACTTTGTTTACCTCATGAACTGACAGAGTTTCTTAAATTCATTTGCTTCAGTAGCAGCTTGATGTCGCTAGAAAGGTCTTCTTGTAAGTACTCTACAACTGCCGCCCAGTTTATACATTATCGTAATAAAGAAGCACTAGAGAGTTCACCACACTCATGGACATTAAAGAGTTAATGTTTTGTGAAAGATATGCCACGTATGTGCTGAGCAGTGACTACGTACTA
Organism: Octopus sinensis; assembly: GCF_006345805.1. NCBI lineage: Eukaryota > Metazoa > Mollusca > Cephalopoda > Octopoda > Octopodidae > Octopus > Octopus sinensis. The sequence goes on along the minus strand of NC_042997.1, from coordinate 82,046,469 downwards.
CCAACCCGTCAAGTCTACACATGTTACCGATGCTGGAGGACTTTATGAAAAAAGAAAGAAGCTAAGTAATAACTGTACAGAGTTTAGGTCCCTTAAGTTTTTCATAAACACCAAATAGACCCGCTCCACTCTATTAGCATAATCCAGAGTCTAATCTTGGTGAGATATCTGGCAGGGAAATGTGGAGGAATCATGATTTTCAGGGAGCTCTGCAGATTCTCTAAATAGCCCGACACATTGAGTTTGATATCAAGTAACCTCCGCCTGGACATGCTTTCATGAAAGCTAAGGAGTATCTCATTCCCCGCGCTATATAACTATACATACATATGTATGTATATACATACATTTAACATACACACATATATACGTTTGGCAACAACTTGAAAATTCTACATAAATAGTAATATTGATTTCAAATTTTGGTACAAGGCCAGCAATTTCGGGTAAGTAAGTCGATTACATAGACCCCAATAAGACCCCTGGTACTTATTTTATCGACCACGAAATGATGAAAGGTAAAATCAACCTCGGTGGAATTTGAGCTCAGATCGTGAAGATGTCGCTAAGCATTTAGTCTGGCTAGCTAATAATTCTGCCAATTCGACGCCTTGCAGAAATAGTAATATCTCACAAGAAAAGAATGGGGAAGTGCTTAACACCAATCCATACGCCTTTTGTATGTCATATAGTAATACACAAATAGTATATACTAAACAGCAAAAATAAATGCATCAACCTAGTGCCTCAACGTGAAAAGAACAATGTTCGAGTTGGTAGAGAATACCTCAAGAAGTACTTCCTTCCCGTTGCTCAACCGTGTGACTTCGTAATTGCTAGGCTAGAGTTCTTCAACAAAGAACTAGAAAAGAAAAGCCCCGCATATCAATATATATATATATATATATATATATATATATAGATATGCAAGAAAGAAAAGAAGCACCAAGTACATGTATCCTTTTCAAAAAATTTTGGGGGTTCTAACAGACAGGAAGTATAGCTTCTCTTGGAATCGAAACCGGTAGATTAAGTCACATTTTGAAAACTAGACTTTTGCGATCAAAATATAGAAGACAGCCACAAAATATTAAACAAACAAAAGAGAAAACGAAGTTTTAAACACCAAGATATGACCGAAAATTTCGAATACGCTGCAAGTCTCTGAAAGATGTCTGCAAAATGAGATTAAGGTACTATATCGCAAAGCAACATAATGCTGTTGCTATCTTATAGAAAGACCTGCACAGAAATAAATATAGAAATTACTTTTTTGTCGTTGAATATATGCATACATACATATTAAAATATTCAACGCAAAGAGTATTGATGGAACATTTCCAGTAAAACCAAACGCAAGTATAGTATGTTTAATGTTTGGAGAAAAAATGACATGCAGTTATAACGATCACCTGTCTGAAATTACTTTTAAAATCAGCAAGAAAGAAAAATGTTTGAAAACAACTATTATTGATGTACTTGGTTTACTTGGCTATCTTTTATCTTTTATCATTCACTTGTTTCAGTCATTTTAGGACAGCTGCTAATCACACGCGTAATGTCTTCCACAAAAACATAACATAGCCTACACATGCGGTTGCACCTTACTTGCAGATTTGTATGGTTTGTTTTATCTATGTATTCTCATGCATATAGTTGCATATCTAGACATGCTCATATACCTTTAAATGATAAACTGCAGCCATATTGGGGCTCCGTTTTGAAGGGTTTAATTCAACAAATCGACTCCAGTGCTTATTTTTAAAGATTGGTACTTATTCTATCTGACGTAAACAAACCAACACCGGTCGTCAAGCGGTAGTATTAGACAAGCACATACAAAAAGGCAAATGCACGTAGACACACCACACACACATACACACACACACATACATACACACACACACACACTCTCTCTCTCTCTCTCTCACATACACACACACACGACGGGCTTCTTTCCATCGACCACTAACAAGGTTTCTGGATTCAGTTCCACCACGCACGAAACACACACCCCTTGCGTCTGCTAAATATTAATAAAAATACATACATACATACATACATACATACATCAATGAAAAAGAGAATACCTACGCTGCACTATTGAGAAATCTGCAGTTATTCTATCCAAACTACAAGTTCAGGTTTATACCTGTAATTATTGGGGCCCTGGGCTGTATAACATACTGCCTAAATACCAATCTTGAGAAATTTGGCTTCTCCAAACCAGAAAGGAGAAAGCTAATTCGAAGAATACAGATCCAAACTATCACTGGGACTGTAAAAATCTGTAAAACTTTCCAGAAGTTTATCATTTAAAGGTATATGAGCATGTCTAGATATGCAACTATATGCATGAGAATACATAGATAAAACAAACCATACAAATCTGCAAGTAAGGTGCAACCGCATGTGTAGGCTATGTTATGTTTTTGTGGAAGACATTACGCGTGTGATTAGCAGCTGTCCTAAAATGTCTTCCTATGCAGCACGATGTTGTTGCTAAAACAATTTGAAAGGCCATCCGCAAAAACACTGTCTTGAAATAAACTTAGAAAACCCCTCCGTTATGGAATACATTCATAAACACCAACTCAAGGAATACTGGTGGATTATTTCCATCAAAACTTCTGTCAAATGTAAGCATAACAGGCCGTTTAGCATAACAAGCCGGTTAGCATAACAGAGGTTAGTTGCCCTGCAGATATAAATATCTCGTTGAAAATCAAAAAAACCTCCAGCTTCTATATCCAGACTATGAATTAGTATTCATACCAATAATAATTGAAGCACTAGGTTTTGTTAGTAAATGCTTAAAGGAGAATCTGGATAAACTGGGATTTTCAGAAAGAGAAAGTGACCGGCTGATTCGTACATTACAAGTCCAATCTGTGAGTGGAACAGTAAAAATATGCAAAACTTTTCTCAAGTTTCAAGTGTGAATTTGTCTGTGTTAACTGTATCCCAAAGATGGAGCCTTCTATCTTTGTTGGAAACCGGCTCCCTCCTCAATAGAAGATAATTAAAATTAAAAAAATAGAAGAGACATACATACATGCATACATACATACATACATGCATGCATACATACATACATACATACATACATACATACATACATACATACATACATACATACATACATACCTTGTTATTAATGTTGAAATTCCAATGAAGGAGCCTTGGATCAAGGTTAGAAGTCGGTTCTTTCTCTATTGGCAAGAAATCTTGAAATGAAACTGAATGACATACATACATATATGTGTATGTGTGTATGTATAATTTTAGATCAATTATTAACACATGCATTTCACTGATCCTCTGTTTCTCCCACATATTTACGTTCATATTTACGTCAAATCCATACAGTTATTTTCAGTTATTTTCTATGACACTTGTCTCCATTAACTGCCACTTACATTCCCAATAGATTTGTCAATACTAAAATTAAAACATCTACGGTGCCGACTGTCTGACAATACAGAAGCAATTGTGTTAACACGTTCTCCACACCCACTATAAAGCATTCAGGTAAAAATGTCTCACCTTTCAGAAGAAAGATCTATCGCTGAAAACCAAATTCATGAACTTTATTGCACGAACAGAAGATCAGTATATTACCAGTAATAAAAAGATTAGGGCGGTAAGCTGGCAGGATCGTTAGTAGGCCGGGCACAATGCTTAGCAGCATTTCGTCCGTCTTTACGTTCTGAGTTCAAATTTCGTCGAGGTTGACTTTGCCTTTCACTCTGTCGAAGTCGATAAAATAAGTTGAGCACTGGAGTCAATGTTATCGACTTTCCCTTTTCCCAAAATTGCTAGTCTTGTGCCATAATTTTAAACAAATACATTACCAGTAAAAATAAACATTTAAAATTTATTCTTTTATTGGCCACAAGGGCTAATATAAATTATACATAAAAGACAACACAATACGATACAAAGGGTTTTCACATTCGTGTAAACATTAAATAACAAGCATTTTACTGGAACATGTCCTTTCAGATAAAAAAATTCTGACATACCAGATATCTCAAAATTAGATGCTATAAATCTTTTAGTGTTTGTATTTAAACAGTCACGTTGAGCATAAATATGTCACTCCAAGATAATCTGATTCCTATCTCAAACATTTAAGATATCTGAGAAAATGTAGCAGTAAAGTTTCTTCGGCTCCGGACCATAACCCAGCTCACTGCTATCAGGTTGGAGATGGCTATCCGCAAGAGTGCGCCCCGTAAATCAGAGTTGTTGTTCCAGCGTATCTTCCTCGCCATCCTCCGGGGCAACACCTTTTCCATTTTGTATGCTGGGAGCATGAGGCGTCTGACAAGCCCTTTTAGATAATTCTTTGCTGTGAGGAATATTTAAATTTATTTAAGACGGTGAGCTGGCAGAAACGTTAGCACGCAGTACGAAATGCTTAGCGGTATTTCGTCTGTCCTTACGTTCTGAGTTCAAAATCCCGCTGCAGTCGACTTTGCCTTTCATCTTTTCGGGATCGATAAAGTAAGTACCAGTTGCGTACTGGGGTCGATCTAATCGACTGGCCTCCTCTCTCAAAACTTCGGGCCTTGTACCTAGATTAGAAAAGAATATTTAAACTTGGAGAATATTTATGTAAAGTATATAAAAACCAAACGAATGAGAGGATATTTTAGATTATAACAATAATGAGAGGATATTGTAGATTATAACAATAATTACGTTCTGGTAACTGCCTCCCTATGTCTTCACCTCAATATGTCCACAGAAGATGAGAATAAAATCCATTACTGACTTTACGTAAAAGAGAAAGTAAGTAGACTTTGTCTCTATGTAGAGAAAAAAATGAGTAAAATAGTGTAAAGAGAAAACACGGATGTATCTATCCCATTTCGGCACCCAGGAACCACTGAGTGTGGATTCATTGAAATACATCTGGAAAGTATGATAAAAATTAATTTTGAAAAAATTGGTCAAGTACTTCTACTTGTAAAATAAATTGCAATGTTGATTTCTTCCATTGTAAAGCACTTTTCCACCGGATGTCCATGCATTTACAAAAAGGAAACATTACACAATATGAGATAAAACGAGATTGAAGAACAGTACTTAATGACACACCTATTTTATAAAGAACTCCCTTTAGAAAGAGATAAGTAGCAAAACACAACTGAACAAGGAACATATTTGAGGCGCACACATATAACAATGATCGCTTTCAGTTTTCTGAAAATTATGGATATGTAAAATAAATAGATAAATAGATAAATAGATAAAAACGTGCTTACTTAAAAATTTGTTTTAAAAACACAAATGTTCTAAATCACTCTAGCAATAAAGGAAGCCCACTCCCTGACTACTAAAATTAGTGTATATGAGAAACAGCTATTCTTAAACCTTGCATATTATTACTAACCCTGGCACAAATCTTCGAATTTTGTAAGACAAATTTGTATGTCAAAAACTACAATGGCGTGTCATGAGTTATTCTTATAGCACTTCTTCAAAATTTATCACCAGTGATGAATTTTCCAAGGCGATGTGCCTTTCCATAACAACAGAGATTAAAATTCGTTGGCAGATTTCAAAACGATTCGTTTGTGAAATTCTGTGAATATATATATAGTTGAAATTTATAGAAAAACAAAAGACAAAGACAGGTGTATGAAAAACAAACAAGTGTAGTAGTTTGATGCTCGGGAAAATGAAAAACTCTTTTACGTTTCGGGCCTACGCTCTTCAACAGAAGGGAATAAGAGAAAATAAATAGAGATATAAATAAGCAGTTAAGTTTATGTCCAGTCATAGAGTGACTAATGGTTTTGCATCCACAAGGCCTTAGCCCTGTGAACGTCTCGTCAGACTTTAAAGCCGAAGACAAATGTAACTCTTCACCTCTGGGATGCAGGAATCCGTTACGGTCATTTGGTCAGCTAGTCATCAAAGAATAAATAGCCTGTGGTCAGTGAGGACGGATTATCTCCTTTAGATCAGTTTTTTGTGAGCCAAAAGTGGAGAAACAAGCGATTTACCCCTTGGACTACTTTTAGATCGTAAGGACCTTTCGGGTCTAATCGAAAAACAAAGAATCCCATGCTTGCAGTATGTAGCATCTGAAATGGATGCAAGGAATGTTAAATTTCCTGGCGAGTCTTCAGTGATCCAGGTTTCTGGGAGTCTTTGAGTATCCTTGCTTACTCGGCTATACAAAGCATGCAGCGTTTGCTCCCGTTAGTGACGGGTACCGGGCTCTCTAAAATCCTTCGCTTGATATCGTATGAGAGTCCCTTCATCTTTGAGGTGCCACACGTGGATGTCCAGGGATGTGACGAATAGTCTTTCTTGAATCCTGAAAGAGGATCTGTGGTTGTAGAGGCGTCACTTGAAGGCCCTCCCGGCTGACACGATATATTTCCAGGTCTGAGTGCTGGTTGTGCTCACATTACTGGCACATCTTTAGTTGGCTCCGGGTCTGGAGATATTGTTGCCACCGGTGTTGCAGGGGCTCCCATCGGTGTGGTTATCATTATGAGGCGTGGGGCCTACAATATTGCTGTGGCTGTTGTCATTGTGGTCGCCAATTGTGATGTGGGTGCCGTCGTTGGTAATATTGGGCACGGAGCTGGTAGCCTTACTAGTGCTGCTGGTGTCGGCGGCGTGGTCATCCTCTCAGGCCCTAGTGCTGGTATTTCTGCCGATGTCGCTACTGCTGACACCGTCGATGTTTTTGATAATATTTTGCTGGTATTACCATGATCGCTAGGTCTGGCTATCACTACAACCACATTGATGACGTCCTTGCCCTTGCATTGACCTCCACTGGACAGTTATTCTGCACCCTGCAAGAGCAACCGACCTCCTCCCGCGTTTTTTTGGGTGTTAGCTAATATACTTTTCATGTTGGTTACACAAGAAAATCCATCACACTAGAGAATAAGTCGGTCATAAATTTATCTAAACTAAAACTTCCACCGGACGATATCTGTCTTAGAGCTTGGACTGAGTTTCTGCCCAAGCACTAAGAATTTCGACAAAAATAAACTAGCTCAGAGGTTATTTCTGTTTGTCCGCCGTCACAAGCTGAAGGAATATTGTTTTGAAAAAAATTATAACGAGGAGTCAGAAAATCCCATTCTTTATTAGAAATAAAAATAATGACCGAATCTGGCATAATTGGATTGAAAAAATACTAGTTGGCATCTAGATGAAGTTCAGGATGGACGTTCATAAGCACTACCGGAATTTCTTGAATCTTGTCAGGGAAGAAGTGGGAAGAAGTCCTGAAGTAACCTCACAAATTCCCAGCGTTAAGCATTCCGTCGTCTAGCTAATAATAATTTTATTGCTACTGAAATGCCGGATAGGGGAGCCGATATTGCAATTATGGACAAATGTGAATGTATTTCGGCTTGTGAAGAAGTTTTAATTGACAAAACTTCATATGAAGAATTACCTGTCGGTCCAAACCTTAATTACAGAGAGGAACTTGACAAAATAATTCTGGAAATGGAGGAAAACAATTTCATAAATAAGGCTGAATCTACGATTTTACAGAAAAAGAACACCTGTATGTTATGGTCTCCCCAAAATACACAAAAAATTTGAAAATTTTCCTTCAACGCACCCAATTTGCAGTGGATATGTGTGTTGTACAGCCAAAATTTAGGAGTGGCTGGATGATTTTGTATTCTCTGTCGCAAAAAAAAAAAAATTAAGTTCCTATATTCGGGATACTTTTGATTTTGTGGCTAAAATCAACTTTTCTAAGCACCGAAGCAAAGTCGAAAACCATTGTTTGGTAATCATGGATGTTTCTTCCCTATATCCCAATATTGATCATGATGAAGAGGTGGAATCATGCATGAATGCCTTTGAATAACGGCCAAACAAAAGTATTCCATCGAATTTTCTCAGTAGGTTATTGAGGGTTGTGTTACAAAATAACACAATGAAGTTTGGGCAAAAATTTTACCACCAGATGAGGGATTGCACCATGGGTGCCCCCATGGTAGTTAATTTCGCTAAAGTCTTCATGATGAAATTCGAGACAGTTACTGAGGGCATTTAAAATACCCTGATTGACCAATACCCTGATTACGGTTCATTGATGACATCTTTTTTGTCTGGGAATGATAACTGGGTGTTAATTGTTTTCTTGCATTTCTGTGACTGTTATGCTAAAAAATATGACTTTAAGTCCAACAAAAAATTTACGTCTAGTTTTTCAAAAACTAGCGTTGAGTTTTTGGACACAAAACTTAAGTCTTCTGGAAGCAGAATAGTGGCAGAATTATTTTGCAAGCCACGTCAATCCACATTTACCTCCACCACCGCTCCAATCATCCACATATAATTCGGTCAAATCCGAAATTCCAAATTTTAAGGATAAAACGGATTTATACTGATATAAGGGTCTACTGGAAACATGCAAATGCTTTTGTAGACCATTATGTCAAACGCGGTTACACCGAATCACGATTAAAAATGACATAGCTAAGATTAGCAAGGAAAGTCAAACTTTCACATATAATTTTAGCAAAGTAAAATATGTGATAGAGTTCCTTTACTAATCAACTGGCACCGAAATTTCAGAACGCCTGACAAGAGGAACGCGACCCTTCCACAGAAAGCGGAAGAGTAAGCGTTCCAGTTTAGTTCGGCGTAAATTCGAGTAATGCACTACAGTCAGGCAATAAATATATGATGGAGACGATGTATACCCTCACAACCTCTGTCCGACCTTTCAAGGATATCTTTCTCTCTGACCATTTCTGAGTGAGATTTGCCATCCAGCTCGTCACCTCCTCCCAGTGTTTCTCCACCTGGAGATCTGGACCAAACTGGACACCGAGTAATTTAACCAGTCCTTCCATCCAGTGCCCCACGATGTTATTGGATGGCTTAGACCTACCTTTCCAGGTACCAAGCTGTACGCCCACTTGGTAGTTTTGTTCCTGTCAGCGCCTCGTATTCTTTTAATTCCAATTCTTTTTAACGTGGATCTGGCATTTTTTAAAATCGTCTTTCGACAGATTTATATTTTCTTGTGTTTGCATGATAGCAGATGCAAATCTGTTAGAGCGAGATTCGTGATTTTTGTCATTTTCAACCACTGGTGGTGGTAGTGGTGGTTGAATTTGCGCAGGCCAAACTTGACTCTCAGACGGCATTGTAATCACCCACTGGCAGAGACGTTCCTAGGTAAACCTCCAGACGTCTGAAGAAATCTGGCTGTCCTGCTCCTGTCGGATCACAAATGGCCACCAGTCTGAGAGCACCTCTTCACTACTGTTCACATCCAAGACCACCGGCGTACTTTCTTGGTTCAGGAAGATATGCCTTATTTTGAGATCCAGATCCTTCCGAATCAACACTGCAGTTCTACACCTCATTCGGGGTGTAGAACTGCATGGAAATACTTTATCTCGTATTCACGGAAAATGGACATGAATGATAGTTGGTCGGAGAGCGTGGTTACATTGATAGCTACTACATCTATACTTAGTGACCTAAAGTCGATGAGTAGATGGCCCTGTTTTCAAGGTGACATCAAGCCAAGTGCATCTATACTGCCTATCCTAATCAAGGTCATGTCAAATTAAGAAATAGATGCGGTAAAAGGTTCTTGTAGTGATCTGTTGGCGAGGTGAGGATGGATGTTCTGTCCCTATTGTTATATGTGGATATTTCCACGAACCGTTCTTTATGCAGTCTTTTGCTGATGGTTCTTCCAAAAAGCCCCTACTGCTTCAGGATATTTGTTTTCTATAGCGTTGTATATGTTTTGTGGTGTTAGGATGACTTTCATGTGTGTTGTTATGTTGTTTGTTGGTGTGATACAAACGGTGTGTGCCATGTCTCTATGATTATGTATGTGTTCCATCAGTCCTGTACTGTTCGTGTTTACTGTAGTGTAATTAATGTTTTTTTTAAATTTCTTTTTCTATTGTTAGACCTGCCGACTTTTCGACATATGGTCTCTTCGTCGTTCCCCTCGCCGCAGGAGATGTCTCAGGAAAGGGTTAAGTTCTTTGGGAGATTTTTATCGTTGTTCTGTTGACAATAAAGTTCTTGTTTTGTGGGATTCTGATACTGTTGTTTTCGCTGTTGTCTAGTATGCTCAAACCATAGATGTTGGTGTATTCTCTATTCTGCTTGCTACTGTTGCTTCCACTGCTCTTGTTCTTCCTGTTGCGACTATTGCTGTCGGTGCTGCTGCGGGTGTAGCTGCTACTGTTACTAATGTTTTTGCAGCTGTAGCAGTCATCTTCCTCTACTAGTGCTGTGCTGGTGGTGGTGTCTGCAAAAGTGGCGGGGGGTCTCCATTCTCTCTTTTGTTTTGGGGGAAAAGGCCTTTAGATGATTTGTGTCCCCACTCAGGTGAGACGTCGGCTTTCGTCCCTCCACGGAAGTTGGAGCAAACATTTTGTCTGGCGTGCGAACGATTCAGTAGCACACCGACTTAATAATAATAATAATGGTTCCAAATTTTGGCATGGAGCTAGCAGTTTTTCAGGGAAGAAGTTCAATAGGATCGACCCCTGTGCTTGATGGGTATTTATTTCATCGAGCCCGAAAGGATGAAAGATAACGTGGACTCAGAACGTATAGACCAGTGTTTCTTAACCATATGACTCCTGAGAGTCCGTGTAAGATTTTGGTGGGTTTCACGCAATAAAATAGTAAGTTGGGGACCCACAATAGTATTTTAAGGGATCGTTACAAAGTTTTGTTTTAAATGTATATATTTGTATGTATGTATTTGTATATATTGCAAGAAATAGCTAGGGTTCTTTCTCTAAATTATACATAGTTCAATCTACACAAGTTAATGTGCGAAGAGCAAAACAGGAATTTTGAAAAAAGTTTCTGTAAAACGAGTCTGTTGATATCGAATGGCTACGGGAGTTAGCAGAATGAAAATTGTAACCAAATGGGTCTATAAATAAAAAAAAATATTTAGAACCGCTGGTATATACGGACGAAATACCACTGAGCTCGCTGCCTTAATAATAATAATAATAATCCTTTCTACTAAAGGCACAAGGCCTGAATTTTCGGGAGAGGGGCTACCTGATTACATCGACCCCAGTGCATGACTGGTAGTAATTTTAGCGACCCCGACAGGGTGAATGGCAAAGAAGACCACGGAGGAATTAGAACTCAGAAAGCAAGGACGGACAAAATGCCGCTGTTTCGTCCGGCGTGCTAACGACTCTGCCAGCTTGACGCGTTACTTAAAAATAATGATTTTATTATCCTTTCTACAAGACACAATGCCTGAAATTTGGTGGTTGTGGTGGTGGGGATTTGTCGATTGCATCGACCCCGGTATACAACAGGTACTTAATTCATCGACTGCGAAAGAATGAGAAGGAAAGTCGACCTCGGGGGAATTTGATCTCAGAACATAAGGGCGGAGGAAATGCCGCTAAGTATTTTGCCTAGAGTGCTTACGATTTTGCCAGCTCGCCGCCTTAATAGTAATAATAATAATAATAATAATAATAATAATAATAATAATAATAATAATAATAATAATCTTTTCTAATAAAAGCACATAACATGAAGTTTGTGGGGAGGGGCTAGTAGATTACACCGATTCCAGTGTTTCACTGATACTTAATTTATCGATCCCGAAAGGATTAAAGGCAAATTCGACCTCGGTGGAATTTGAACTTAGAACGTAAAGACGGACGAACTACTGCTGAGAATTTCGCCCGGCGTGCTAACGATTCTGCCAGCTTGCCGCCTTAATAATAATAATAATAATAATAATAATAATAATAATAATAATAGTTTCAAATTTTGCCAGAAGGGCAGATTTTGTGGGGAGGGAGTATCATAGCCATGTGTTTGGAGTTTGAATTTTACTCTTTTACTCTTTTACTTGTTTCAGTCATTTGACTGCGGCCATGCTGGAGCACCGCCTTTAGTCGAGCAACTCGACCCCGAGACTTATTCTTTTTGTAAGCCCAGTACTTATTCTATCGGTCTCTTTTTGCCGAACCGCTAAGTAACGGGGACGTAAACACACCAGCATCGGTTGTCAAGCAACGCTAGGGGAACAAACACAGACACACAAACACACACACATACATATATATATATATACATATATACGACAGGCTTCTTTCAGTTTCCGTCTACCAAATCCACTCACAAGGCATTGGTCGGCCCGGGGCTATAGCACAAGACACTTGCCCAAGATGCCCCGCAGTGGGACTGAACCCGCAACCATGTGGTTGGTTAGTAAGCTACTTACCACACAGCCACTCCTGCGACTATGTTCATCATCATTAAACAACTTTTATCCAGGCACCTTTTGAGTGAAATGGGTTACTCGATCTGAATAAAAATTCTAACTGGGCTCCCACCTGCAAGGTCATGCGCATATAGTTGTGATGTATGTGCCTGATGTAGCCTTATCAGACGGGTAGTCATGATGGGTATATTATGTTTCATATATTGTGTGCCAAGTGTACCCTTATCAGACGGGTGGTCATGATGGGTATACTGGGCTTCGTATATTTTACACCAGTGTCACTTTGATGGCATGCACTGCTCTCTCACTCAATAATAATAATAATAATAATAATAATAATAATAATAATAATAATAATAATATAATAATAATAATAATATTAAAAAGAGACGTTTAACGAGGACAACCGCGGAACGTTTAACAAAAACCACCGGGGAACGTTTAACATGTGAGAGCGATAAAACAGTGCTCCGAAATCTATCCACAAACATCGGAAACAAAGACATTGCATGGAACCAAAAAATAACTAACAAAGGATTGGACTATATCCGAGTAAGTAATACTCATTGAAATTTATTGCTATTTTCCAAACGAAATGATGTATTTTAACTCGATATCATCTCCAACCATGTAAACATGAGTGATACATTACGATCCATCAATAACAGATCATCTCCGGCCCCAAACACCATGTACAAAACAACTACGAATAAATTAAATAATACCGGTATTATTCAACCCAAGAATAACAATCAGGAAGTACGTACTTTGAACCTGTTACACAAAAAGTACGAAAAACTACACGTGCAGAACAATGTGACAACATAAATGAACGGACCGGTACCCTACGAAAATGACGACCGTCAAAATAATGAGCCGGACGCTGTTCCTGATGTCCCGCAAATAAAACCAAAAAGGCAAAAATGGACACGTGAGGAATACATTTCTATCCTACACACTTACTTTACAGCAGTTCTCTACCAAAAGAACGAAAGCACAACATATACATATAAAATATGGAAGAAAAATAACATAAATAAAGACTTGGATACAGCAATGAACCCTAATAAACTAGCTAACGTACGAAGATATATTCTCAACGCAAAAGAAAATCAGAAATAGAAATAGAACATTTAAAAGAAAAAATACATCAGCAAAATGTAGATAGAAGCCACACAAAAATGTCAAATAATATAAACACTAAGATAGTAAAACACGAAGACAAACGTAACATTTCCAACAAAAACGATGTAAACACAAAACAACAAACCCAGACCGTAAGGATGCATAATAATGCACGACAAGCAGCAAGCCAAAGAACGAGAGACAAACATACGAATGAGAAAGAAAGCGACACAAATCTAAAACCTGGAAACAACGAAGGGGAGCCTAATGATTATGATACTATAAAAAGTAGAATAATCAAAGAACTGAAAAACACAGATCGCAAAATGGACCACCGACCATACCTCCCAAAAATTAATATAGACAAAAAAAACAGCATCAATTATAAACAGCATAAATCTAGCTGTCACAGAACTAATAGCCACTGAAACAAATAGCGATATCACTGAGCTAAGTGACTTAGTATATGCAGCAGCTACTGCAGTCACAAAAGAAGCTGGATACTCCCTGAAACCCATCCAAACAGGAGTACCACCACCCAAGCAAATCCTGTGGATAAATAACATCCAAAACAAAATACAAAAAAAGACAAAAGATCTGTCAATTCTTAATGAAATTAGTAGAGAATCAACGCTATTAAGCAACAAAAAGAAAACAAAAATACTGTGCAAATACATCACAGAAAAAGATTTACCTGAGATAAAAGAAAAGCTAAAGCAAGATATCCTTGCCAAAGCACAAAGGATCCGCCGGTATGAGAAACGCCAACGTTTCTTTGAACAAAACAAACAGTTCAACTCCAACCCAAAAAAGTTCTGCTAAGAACTTGGCGGAAATAAAATAGACATCACGCAGCACCAACGGAAGAAGTAGAAGAATTCTGGAAAGAAATATGGTCGGCGAATGAACAGCCACAGAAAAGGAGTATTAAAACAACAAACTTAGCATCTCAGCAAATTTGGACCCCCATAACAACTGAAGAGTTCACCCAGGCACTGCAAAGACTAAGCAACTGGAAAGCACCTGGGCATGACAAGATCCCCAACTTCTGGATGAAATATCTGACAGGAATGCACAAAAAGCTGGCTGAAAACTTTAACAACATACTGGCAGAGCCAGAGACAATGCCTGAATGGCTCACGAAAGGGAAAACCTTCTTAATTCCCAAATCCAATGAGACAGTAAAACCAGAAAACTACAGACCTATAACCTGTCTCCCTACAATGTACAAAGCATTCACTGCAGTAATATCACAAAGATTGAACAAGCAACTGGATGAAAACAACCTGTTTCCAGAAGAGCAGAAGGGGTGCCGCGAAGGCTCATATGGCTGTAAAGATCAACTAATGAAAGACAGCTACAGAAAGAAGAAAGGCCTCAGTATGGTCTGGATCGACTACCGAAAGGCGTTTGATAGCATCCCCCACACATGGATCCTCGAAACACTAGCCATTAACAAAGTAGCACCAACAATTATAAATTACATAGGACACCCTATGAATAAATGGCAGACTGTGCTACAGCTCCAAACAAAAGTGGGATCGTGAAAACCAAAGCCATCCACATTAGAAGAGGAATATTCCAGGGAGACACGCTCTCTCCACTCCTTTCCTGCTTGGCACTGTCACCTCTATCTGATATGCTAAATAGAACTGGATGCGGATATAAATTTTGCGGCAAAACGATCAGCCGCCTTTTATAGATGGATGACATAAAACTATACGCTACAAACGACAAACAGCTGGAAACACTATTAAAGACAGTTCATGGATTCACCAAAGAAATAGATATGAAATTTGGATTAGAAAAATGCGCCAAAGTAACCCTGAAAAGAGGAAAACAAATTAAGAGTAGCAACATCACGCTAGATAAAACCAATGAAATAAAAGAATTAGACCAAAGCCAAACTTACAAATATTTAGGAATCCATGAACAAGATAAGACACAACACACACAAATGAAAGAGAAAATAAAGAAAGAATACTATAGACGAGTTAGATCAATACTAAAAACAGAGCTCAATGCTAAAAATAAGATAATAGGTATTAACACTTTAGCCGTCCCAGTTATAAGTTACAGTTACAATATCCTTAACCAAAATAGATAGGGAAACAAGAAAAATAATGACAGGATCTAGGATGCATCACCCAAAATCTGACATAGAAAGGCTATATATACAACGTATAGAAATTGGTAGAGGCTTATAAAGCTGGAAAACTACTATAAAAAAACCCACCATAGAACTGCAACAATACCTACCTCAGAAGCAAGGAAAACTGATACAAATAGCGGCAAAACACGAGCAAAACCAAAAGTTGTTCTCAGTATTTAAGGAAGCTGACAAATACGAACAAGAAAGCATAGCACCTAACAAATATGAAGAAGAAGAAGAAGAAGAAGAAGAAGAAGAAGAAGAAGAAGAAGAAGAAGAAGAAGAAGAAGAAGAAGAAGAAGAAGAAGAAGAAGAAGAAGAAGAAGAAAGCAAAAGCTATAAAGCAAATGAAATCAAAACTAAAACTAGAACAGCAACGGACCATGATAAAGCGATGGCAAGAAAAACCCCTTCATGGCAAGTACTGGACTAAACTAAATGCAAAAGAAATAGACAAAGAAAAATCCCAGCAATAGTTGAGAAGCTCAGGACTCAAAGGAGAGACAAAGGGATTTTTAATTGCAGCACAAGCCTCCCCACCAGAAATTTCCTTAAACATGTAATGGAAAGATATATTACAAGTAACTGCAGAATATGTGTAGATGGACAAGAAACAATAAATCATATTATCCCTGGCTGCCCAGTCCTGGCTAAGAAGGAATATATTCACAGACACGACAGAGTTGGGAGCTACATACACTGGAAGGTATGCCAACATTATGGAATAACAACAGAAAAAAGATGGTATAGGCACACACCAGAAAAGGTCACAGAAAACGAGAAAGCAACCATACTCTGGGATATGCCGATACACACAGATAGAGAAATTAAGGCCAACAGACTAGATATAGTTGTCAGAGGTCATGAAGGAAAAAAATGCTTTCTAACTCGAATGTGGATGCTTTCTAACTCGAATGTGGATCTAAAATCAGAAACAATTCCTATCAAAGTAGGTGCATTAGGTATGATAAAAAAATATTCAGAAAATTACATAACAAAAACACCAGGACTTACAAACACATATAACATACAAAAAATTGCACTACTGGGCACTGCACACATTCTACGCAAAACACCTTCAATACAGTAACAATCAGAGCATCACAACAAATTACAGCACATACCCAAGGCACACAGAGCTTATTATTATTATTATAATTATTATTATTATTATCATTATTATTATTATTATTATTATTATTATTATTATTATTATTATTATTATTATTATTATTATATATTCTTTTATGGGCTACAAGGGCTAATATAAATTATACATAAAAGACAACACGAGACGTTACAAAGGGTTTTCACATTCATATAAATATTAGGGGCAACGTAAGGGGCAAGGGTCGATGGTCAAGCGGTAGTAGGTGACCGATGTGATGTACGTATTCTCCCCCTCTGCTCGACCTTTCAGGAACAGCTTCCTCTCGACCAATTTCTGGGTGAGATTGGCTACCCTGTTCGTCACTTCGTTCCAGTTTTTCTCTACCTGGGTATATACATATATACACACACGCACATACTCACTTTCACAAGCTTGTGAATGTCTTGCGCAGAAAGAGTTCAAGAGCAGACATGACAAGGTGGCGCAGGACCTTCAATAGTGGTAGCACTGAGATACTTGTAACGTGACCGACAGTACAAACCTCCAGTAGACACAATATCTTCTATAAAAAATTCATGAGTTTGGATACTGTGTTACGTCTAAAATATTAATAATAATGATAATAATAATAATGTTGTTGTATTTAGTAAAAGTCATTTTGCCTGTTTAGCTAATAAAAACACACGCACTATATATTTGGTGTTAATTTGCTTCAGCTTTATTTATTATTTACATTAATTTTAATCTTATTTTGGCCAGAGTTCTTTTGTCACAGTTCTGTGTTCTCATTAGTGGTCCTTTGCTTTCTTCTCTCTTATTTGTGTGTCTCTCCTTAGTGACGGTTAGATATTTTGTATTTCCTAAAACTCCCAATAGTGATAGGCACTTTAAAGGTTACTCGTGTAATACGAGTTATTTTTGCATTCTGCCGGGTGTGCTAACTATTGTGCCAAACACGCCGCCTTAATAATAATAATAATAATAATAATAATAATAATAATAAATAATAATAATAATAATAATATAATAATAATAATAATAATATTAATAATAATAATAATAATAATAAATAATAATAATAATAATAATAATATTAATAATAATACTAATAATTATAATTTATTCTTTTATGGGATAAATTATACATAAAAGACAACACAAGACGTTACAAAGGGTTTTCACATTCATGTAAACATTAAATAACAATCCAGAAGTAAGAAGTAAAACTCCCAATAGTGGTAGGCTCTTTAATGGTTACTCGTGGGAAAAGCAACAAAAGCCACGGGTGCCTGATCAACTGAGCAAGAGCCCTTCTCCTTTTATTCTTTTTACAGGTGTATTCTCAGAATTGGTCCATTTACACTGGCCATTTATCTCACATCCACCTACATTTCAACAAATTTAATAGAAGACAACATTTCCCTTCCACCCTCACTTTCCTTCTCAAGTGAGACTTGAAGTTGATGAGGGTTCGGCCAAAGACGAAAGTGTCTGTCTTTAGCCCTTTCAAACGTGTCCACCACACTACCTCTTTCACTACAACCACCAGATAAATAAAAAATTGCCTGCCCCTCCCGGTTAAAGGGAGTTGGCGGGACAATCTTCACTATCGATTCAGCTGATAGCCGTATCCGTCCTACACGCGACAGCAGCTAATAATAACAATAATAATGCTTTCAAATTTTCGCACAAGGCCAGCAATTGAGAGAAATGAGGTAGGTTGATTTCATCGACCCCATTGCTCAGCATGTTTGTGAGGCTTTTACCTCCCACTTTACTATCCGTTAGCCCCACACAGTCGAACTGTGGCTCTACGACGGCGTTTAAATCCCCCACTAAAACAGGAATTCCTAGGAAAACCCCCAGAAGCATGAAAAAGGCTTGTTGTCCTACTCCTGTCTGTGCGAAATCACCGAAAATCGGCATGAACGATTGTCAGTCAGAGTCTAGCTTCACTGAGAGTCACTGCATCTACACTTCGTGATCTGAGGTTGCTGAGTAGATGACTATGTTTCCTAGGCGACCCCAAATCATGTGCATTTAAACGGACTATCCTAAGGATAACTGTTATGTGCGTTGGTACGTTGTTTGTTGATGTGATAAATATGGGCTGCGTTGTCTGTATGGTTATATATGCGTTCCTTCAGGTCTTTTTTGTTCTTGATTATTGCTGTGTATTTAATGATGTTTGACATTTGCTGGTGTTGGAATGTGCGATCTGAGAGTTGTGTGTGTGAATTATGTTGTGCTCGTGAGGGTTGTGTCTTTGATAGTGGTGGTGGTGATGGTATCGATGGGAATGATGTTGACATTACTGGTGACGCTGCTGTTGGGGGGGGGAGCTGTTAGTTGTGTATTTATTCACAAAGATATTTTCCAGCTCTCATCATACCTGCCAGGTTTTGTGTTGGTATGGCTATATTTTATTTCCTTTTATTTTATCAGACCTGCTAACTTTTTGACATTTAGGCTCTTCGTCGTTCCCATGGCTGCAGGACATGTCTGACTGTTACGAACATGAGTGGAACATCTCTTTGCGAGATTTTTGCCGTTGTTCTGTTGATAATAAATTTCTTATATTGGGTAATTCTGATGCTGTTGTTTTCGTTGTTGTCTGATATGTGAAAGACTTAGATGTTCGTGAGTTCCCTGTTCTGTTCGCTGCTGTTGCCTTCACTGCTCTTGTTCATGTTGTTGTTACGGTTAATGAGGTCGGTGCTGCTATGATTACTGGTAAAGCTAATGATACTGTTGTTTTTGCAGCTGAAGTGGTCAGCGGTATTAGCTGGTGCTGTTGCTGAGTGTGGTTGTGGTGGTGGTGTCGGCAAAGGCGGGACTCTCTTTTTTCTCTTTTGTTGTGGGAAAAAGGCCTTGAGATGATTTGTGTCTCCACACAGGTGAAACATCGGATTTCATCCCTCCACAGCCACATGGAAGTTTGGAGCAATCTGGTAAATTTGTTCTATCCATTCGCATCCATAAATCCAAGTACTGCCCGCAAAAGTTTTGTTTATGCAGTTTTCGCGCCTGTAGGATATTCATTTTGTTCATGCCACCAACCAGCAGATGTCTATTTCTAGTAAAATGTTTTCCATTATTATTTTCGCCATTCTGCAACCCTGGTATATGGGTTAATCTACTCGATACCTGTCAGACAGTTGAAAACATCTGAGCAGGTTTGTTAGGATGTTGCAACCCACTCTCCTATCTGATAGCTCCACGCAATCGAAATATTTATCTAAGACAGCGTTTCAATCCCCTACTAATACTAAAGCTCGAGACGTTCCTAGGAAAACCTCCAGACACTTGAAGTAATCCGACAGCCCTCCCCTGTTTGAAGGTAGCGCCGTCACTGCTGCTCACATCTAGAACCATTAAATTACTTTCTGGATCCAGGAATATTGCTTTTATTTACAAATCCAGATCTTTTCGGAAAAGCACTGCAGTACCACCATCGCCCCCTCCCGGTCGACAAGGTAAGGTGCTGTCAGCAGATGGAGCACCTTACCAGCGGAACGAGATCCCTCCGCAGAAATCGGAGTTGTATGCCGACCAGCTTGTTCAGGCAACGTAACGGGCAAGGGTCGATGGTCAAGCGGTAGTAGGTGACCGATGTGATGTACGCATTCTCCCCCTCACTCGACCTTTCAGGAACAGCTTCCTCTCGACCAATTTCTGGGTGAGATTGGCTACCCTGTTCGTCACTTCGTTCCAGTTTTTCTCCACCTAGATATATACGTATATACACACACGCACATACTCGCTTTCACAAGCTTGTGAACGTCTTGCGCAGAAAGAGTACAAGCGCAGACATGACAACGTAGCGCAGGACCTTCACTAGCTACAATGCCGGAAGTATGGATACGAAATAATGGGTGCTTGACACCAACATACACCAGAAAACGTAAATGACGAAAGGGGGAAATAGAAATCTTCTGGGTCTTTGACTTAGAGTACCGGAGGCCGGACAAAGTAACCTTTAGGGGGGAAAAACAAGAGTACTGAATAACAGAGGAGTCACTACCACAAGATCAACATATGAAAGAAAGAGAAGAGATCGATAAATACGGAGACCTGGGAATAGAAATCGCCATGTTGTGGCAGCTACGACAGTCAAATATAAAGGTTGTCCCAATTATCATCGGAGTATTGGATTCAATACCAAAACAACATGAATAAATACCTGGAAAATTTAGAAATACCGTACAATCTAGGTATATTGCAAAACACGGCATTACTTGGAACAGCACGCATTCTGTGTAAGATACTGACTCTCTGAGATCCTTGTTGTAACGTGACCGACAATAAAAACCCCCGGTAGACACAATATCTTCTATCAAAAATTCACGATTTTGGATACTGTGTTACGTCTTAAATATTAATATTAATGATAATGATAATAATATTGTATTTAGTAATAGTCATTTTGCCTGTTTAGCCAATAAAAACACACGCACTATATATTTGATGTTAATTTGTTTCAGCTTTATTTATTATTTACATTAATTTTAATCTTATTTTGGCCAGAGTTCTTTCGTCACAGTCTTGTGATCTCATTAGTGATCTGTTGCTTTCTTCTCTCTTATTTGTGTGTCTCTCCTTACTGATGGTCAGCCATTTTGTATTTTCTAAAACTCCCAATAGTGGTAGGCACTTTAAAGGTTACTCGTGTAATACGAGTTATTTTTGCATTCTGCCGGGTGTGCTAACTATTGTGCCAAACACGCCGCCTTAATAATAATAATAATAATAATAATAATAAAAATAATAATAATAATAATAATAATAATAATAATATATAATAATAATAATAGTAATAAAAATAATAATAATAATTATTATTATAATAATACTAATAATAATAATATACATAATAATAATAATAATAATAATAATAATAATAATAATAATAATAATAATAATTTTAATTTTAATTATTTATCCTTTTATGGGCTACAAGGGCTAATATAAATTATACATAAAAGACAACACAAGACGTTACAAAGGATTTTCACATTCATGTGAACATTTAATAACAATCTAGTAGTAACAAGTAAAACTCCCAATAGTGGTAGGCGCTTTAAAGGTAACTCGCGGAAAAAGCAACGAAAGCTACGGGTTCCTGATCAACTGGGCAAGAGCCCTTCTCCTTTTATTCTTTTTACAGGTGTATTCACAGAATTGGTCCATTCACACTGTCCATTTATCTCACATCCACTTACATTTCAACAAATTTGATAGAAGACAACATTTCCCTTCCACTCTCACTTTCCTTCTCAAGTGAGACTTGAAGTTGATGAGGGTTTGGCCAAAGACGAAAGTGTCTGTCTTTAGCCCTTTCAAACGTGTCTACCTCTTTCTCTACAACCACCACATGAATAAAAAAAATTGCCTGCGCCTACCGGTTAAAGGGAGTTGGCGGGGTAATCTTCACTATCGATTCAGCTGATAGCCGTATCCGTCCTACACGCAACAGCAGCTAATAATAACAATAATAATGCTTTCAAATTTTCGCACAAGGCCAGCAATTGAGAGAAATGAGGTAGGTTGATTTCATCGACCCCATTGCTCAGCAGGTTTGTGAGGCTTTTACCTCCCACTGTACTATCCGTTAGCCCCACACAGTCGAACTGTGGCTCTACAACGGCGTTTAAATCCCCCACTAAAACAGGAATTCCTAGGAAAACCTCCAGACGCATGAAAAAGGCTTGTTGTCCTACTCCTGTCTGAGCGTAAATCACTGAAAATCGACATGAACGATTGTCAGTCAGAGTCTAACTTCACTGAGAGCCACTACATCTACACTTCGTGATCTGAAGTTGCTGTGTAGATGACTATGTTTCCTAGGCGACCCCAAATCATGTGCATTTATACGGACTGTCCTAAGGATAACTGTTATGTGCGTTGGTACGTTGTTTGTTGATGTGATAAATCTGGGCTGCGTTGTCTGTATGGTTATATATGCGTTCCTTCAGGTCTTTATTGTTCTTGCTTATTGCGGTGTAGTTAATGATGTTTGACATTTGCTGGTGTTGGAATGTGCGATCTGAGACTTGTGCTCGTGAGGGTTGTGTCTTTGATAGTGGTGGTGGTGATGGTATCGATGGGAATGATGGTCGTGTCGGCAAAGGTGAGACTCTCTATTCTCTCTTTTGTTGTGCGGAAAAAACCCTTGAGATGATTTGTGTCTCCACACAGGTGAAACATCGGATTTCATCCCTCCACAGCCACATGGAATTTTGGAGCAATCTGGTTAATTTGTTCTATCCATTCGCATTCATAAATCCAAGCACTGCTATGGGTACCGTCAAAGAGGAGTGTTTCATTTTCTCCTCTTCCTCTGTGGATCTTACCCCTACCGTACCATAACACTTCCCTCTTGTGTCTCTCGTTCTAATCTACATCTTTCAACTCATTTAGTTTTATATGCTATTGCTTTTCTCAGTGTCTACTGTACTCTTTTTCCATTTCTTCAAAACATGCATTTTGCATTTTTTAAATCACCTATCGACAAATTTATATTTTGTTGTGTTTGTGTGATAGCATATGAGACCTCGTCAGGGCATGATTTGTGAATTTTGTTATCTTAGGTGGTTGTATTTGCACGTGCTATTTGTGCAAAAATTGTATTTTCTTTTATGTATTTGTTTTGCAAGATTCTTCACGTGAAACCGTGTTTTGAAACAGATATTGTGATACTTTTAAATGGTTATATTTTGCGATTTAAACTCACAGATTATGCAGTTGGTCTTCACATCAGCTTTATTTTTAATATTTTAGTTGCGTTGTCAAAGTTCTTTCGTCACACATTATGTGAACACTTCAACAATGCTCTAGCCACATGTTGGCTAGAGTAGTTAGGTACATGGTTTACGGTAATAAAAAATCAACGTTGGATAGAGAATAGCTGAACTAGTTGTATGTGTGCATTACAGAGAAAACTCAATCCAGAATTCACAATAGTGACTTTATGGTGGCCTATTATGGTATTATATTACTGGTGTTCATGTCCTACCTGCTAAAGCTGTCCTGCCCTCTTTATTCAATGCACATAGTAAATGCAATGATCTGTACGCTTACAAACAACGCTTACATACCAAAAGTCAAAAATACATTTAAGAGATCCTCAAGCTGTTAATAGAAATGAGGTACCAGATTCAGTACATGCACATCGTAAATACAATGATTCAGCAACTTATTTGTAAAACTTACAAACAATGGTGCTATTCTCAACAAAATCATTTAAATATAATCCCACCAAATTGACGCAAACGAGGTCCAGATCCGGGTAAAAATTTGCGAGTGTATTGGTAGGTAAAAACTGAAAAAAGCCTACCGTGGTTTTATGTGTGTGTATATGAGTACATATCTCTCTGCGTGCATGTCTTCCTGTTGGTGTATGCACCCCATTGCTTGTCAGGAAGTGTCGGTTTGCTTAATAAGTAAGTCTTAAAAGGATTAAAAAGCAATGGGCTCGACTTATTCGACTAAAACCTTTCAAGTAAATGCTCCACCATGGCCACTCTCTAATGATAGAAACTAATGAAAGAAAACAGGAAAGGAGAAAGGCTACCGCCTTGTTTTTAGTTTTTGACGAGAAATGTTTCCATTAGATAAAGAAACATAAACCGTATTACACTATATCTCTAGCTAATTTTTCATACCGGACACTGTACATAGTCCTGACTAAAGAATGCCAGGACAAAAAATGAGAATTGTCAAGACTGGGATATCTGTGTTTAAACATCGTCTGATCGCTTCGGGTCTGACTGGGGTTAAAAAAATTAATATGAATTCGACATAATAATGATTGGTTTCAAATTTTGATACAAGTCAGCAATTTCAGGTGAGAGGGTAAATCGATTACATCGACACCAGTGCTCAGCTGTATGGACGAAATTTCAACATTATGGATGAGGTTGAAAAACACTGCTGTAAGCTTTTTGCCTCTAAAATCACCTAAACGGTACAAGTATGATACTGAGCTTCTCATACGACGATGGTATCAGACAGTAGAATATATTGAGATATATTTTGAAGAATAAAAGGTTTTCGTATGTAATTTGTTTCTAGTATCAGATAAAGCTTGAAATATGAGAAAATATTTCAACCTATCTTGTATTTGATGTCATCGTCGTTTTCATCCTTCTCTTACTACAATCACCGATTATCTTCACTATAACCACCATCACAACTAACACCTGTCTGTTTATTCGTTCTTACTTGAATGGAGCGCGTCTTCTCCAGTTTTGCCGATGATATAATTTATACTGATTATTTTTAAAATTTAATTTTTGTTTTTTATTATTTGTTCATGGCACGAAGGTGGTATATTGGCGGGATTGTTGGAGAACTGGAAAAACTGCCTTGCTGTATCTCTTTACAACCTGAGTTAAAACGCTACTGACGTCAACGTGGCTAATTCATCGTTTCAGGGTTGATAAATTAAAGTACCAGTCAAGTACTGAGTTCGAAGTTAGAAGGTGGCAGCAACTTTACTTTAAGTAGAAATATATTTTTGCTTATGACAACCATCGACTATCAAACTATCAAACATCGACAATACAAACCCCCGGTAGACAAAATATCTTCAATCAAGAAAATCACGATTTTAGATACTGTGTTACGTCATAAATAATAATAATATAATAATAATAATAATAATAATAATAATAATAATAATAATAATAATAATAATAATAATAATAATAATAATATTAACAATAATAATAACGATGATAATAATGATAATATTAATAATAATAATAATAATAATAAGAAGAAGAATTATAATAATAATAATAATAATAATAATAATAATAATAATAATAATAATAATGTATTTAGGAATAGTCATTTTGCCAGATTAGCCAATAATGACAGACGCACTATATATCTGGTGTTAATTTGCTTCAGCTTTATTTTTTACATTAATTTTAATCTTATTTGGCCAGATACTTTCGTCACACTTCTGTGACTTCATCAGTGGTCCTTTGCTTACTTCTTTGTTATTTGTGTCTTTCCTTACTAACGGTTAGCCATCTTGTATTTTAAATTTTGTAATTTAAATAGAACTACATCTGTTTCAACACATGATTTCTCATCAAGAATCTTGCAAAACAAATATATAAACGTAATAATAATAATATTAATAATATTAATAATAATAATAATAATGATAACAACAACAACAACAATAATAATATTAATAATAAAAATAATAATAATGATAATTATAATAATAATGATAATAAGACAAGCAATATCAGATAAAATGAACGAAGCTGCAGCTAGAGATAATAATACAGAGGAAATAATTATAGACCAGCCCAGAGCTGATAAAAACGAAGGAAGGATTGAAAGAGTTAGTATAAGTGATAGGCAAAGTGAAATACTCCCTGAACCAAATATAAACACTAAGACAGATGAACATGAAATAGAAAAGAAATTCACACAAATATTGACCCAACAGAACTACATGAGCTAAAAAATCAAATCATGATTGAATGGCTGAAAATTAAAGAAACCAGCATGGATGAACGTGATACACTCCCTAAAATCCGCAACTCTAAACAAAACATGAAAATAATTGGTAAAATCCGGCTTGCACTTAAGGATATAATTTCAGCTAATGATGTTGATATCACAAATCTCAACCACCTATACTATCCATCCGCGAAAATCTCAACGATCCTATGTGGTGTAAAGATTAGAAAACAGCAACATTCCCACAAAAAGCCTTCTTGGCAAGAGCGTTTGCAACAACAAATTAAACTATACAGATCTGACATTGAATATTTGAAAAACCTTAAGGTTCACAAGACTACCAAACCTACAAAAACCCAAAAATTACTGAAAAAATACAATATGAAAACTATACTTGATATTGATGCCACCATAGAAACCATCAAACAAAAGGTATCTGCCAAAGCTGACCGCATAGTGAGATATGAAAAGATTTTTCGAGGACAACAACATGTTCAAAAATAACCCCAAGAATTTTTACAGGATGATAGGAAAAACAGCGTTTACTGCAAGGTCTGTACCATCAAAAGAAGAAGTGCAGGGACTTTGGAGTAAAATTTGGGCAGAAGAAAAAATACACAATGAAAAGGCCCCCTGGATTGACAGAATATCTACAGAACTGGACCCCTTAGAAGAGCAAAAGTGGGAGGGTGTCAAGGTAGAAGATATAAAATCTGCTCTCAGGAGGTCAAGCAAATGGAAGTCTCCAGGAAAGGCTAAAATTCCTAACTTCCGGCTAAATGCCTTCCCAGAGAGTCATGAACTGCTAACAGAACTGTACAATGATGTTTTGCAACACCCTAGTAGGATGCCTCCTTGGCTAGTTAATGGGTTAACATTCCTGCTTCCAAAAAGTGAAGAAACAAATGAACCAAAAATCTATAGACCCATAACCTGCTTAACAACTATGTATAAAACGCTAACATCTGTCCTGACGGAATATACGTATAGTTTTTTAACAGACAGCAGCATATTCCCTAATGAACAGAAAGGATGTAAACGTGGATCCTACGGCTGTAAAGATCAACTACTCATCAATAAGATGATCTTAGAAGATTGTCACAAACGACACAAAAACTTATCAATATCCTGCATAGACTATAAAAAGGCTTTTGATATCCTACCACATAGCTGGATTGGGAAATGCCTGGAAATGTATAAGATAGCACCTACTCTGCGAAAACTTTTGACTGTAAGAATGAGATCATGGAGAACCACACTAACTCTGAACAGTGACAATGAATCCCTAAATGCTGGTGCTGTAAAACTTTCGTGTGGCATTTTCCAGGGTGACTCACTGTCACCACTCCTCTTTTGTTTAACCTTAATACCTCTCTCAAAACTGCTCAATGACGCTCGGTACCGGTATAAAATGTTTGATAAATATATAAATCATCTCATTTACATGGATGATTTAAAGCTTTTTGTAAAAAATGACCAACAACTCAAGGGCTTACTAGCGATAGTCAAACAATTCAGTGACGACATCAGAATGCAATTCGGCCTCGATAAATGTGCAAAAGCTACCTTTATCAAAGGAAAAATGACAGAAACATCTAACGTTAACCTTGACCAGCAGAATGTCATAAAAGAACTAGACCCAGCGGAGAGCTACAAGTACCTAGGGGTAATTGAAGGGAACGGAATAAGGCATTCAGAGATGAAGGAAAGGATCAGGAGAGAATGCTATCGCAGAGTAAGAACAATACTCAAGACAGAGCTGAATGCAAGAAACAAGATCGAAGCGATCAATGCATTAGCCATGCCAGTCGTGACTTACAGCTTCAATATCGTTAACTGGTCAATTACTGAAATATGTCAGCTCGACAGAAAAATAAGAAAACTATTGACAATGCATAGAATGCACCACCCTAAGGCAGATACAGAACGACTCTATCTGCCAAGAAAAGAGGGAGGACGTGGTCTTTTGCAACTGGCAATAAAAATGAAGATTGCTACAATTGGCCTAGACACCTACCTGAAAAAGTCTGAGGACTTGATGTTACAACTTGTCTCAAAACATGAAGACAAAAAGCTAAGCGCAGGAAAACCCGTGCCAAAACTGCGGCCTTAGATATTCTGAATAATAAATGGCAAGAAAAACCTCTCTATGGCAAATACCCAAAGAGAACGAATAATGCAGATATTGACAAAGCCCTGACCCGTCAATGGCTAATGGCCTCTGGCTTAAAATCTGAAACAGAGGGGTTTATCATAGCAGCTCAAGATCAATGCCTACCAACAAGAAACTACCAGGCCAACATATTAAAGAACGGCAGTAGCCCAACATGTAGTGTATGCCGACAACAAAATGAAACCATTGATCATGTCGTCTCCAAATGAAGTCTTCTAGCGCCTACAGAGTACCTCAACAGGCATGATAGAGCTGCACAATATATTCACTGGGTAATTTGCAAAAACCTGAATTTGGCTAATGAAAAAAAACTGGTGGGAACACAATCCACCTCCAGTGCTTGAAAATGACCACATCTCACTCCTCTGGAACTTCACCATTCAAACTGACAGAAAGATAGATGCAAATAGGCCAGACATCATAGTGAAAGACTTCTGACAAAGAACATGCTTCCTCATTGATATGACTGTCCCAATCGATATAAACGTATCTGTCAAAACCTACCAAATACTGAGCAAATATAAAGATCTTGAAATAGAAATCAGCAAAATGTGGAAGCTGAAGACTAAAACAATACCTGTTCTCATAGGTGCCCTGGGAATGATAGCGAAAGGGACTGATTGCTACATAACTCAGATACCAGGAAACCCCAAAATGGCAGAAATTCAAAAGATAGTGCTCATGGAAACTGCTCATATCCTCCGCAAAATACTCACTATGTAATCCCAAGGTTTAAAACAAACTTTCTTTTTTTTTTAATTTATGTATTAGACATTCACTAGTACAACACCAAAACAAAACCAAATATATGGCACACTAGGCATAACAACAACGTGAACTTCCAACCTGTTGTCTCTTGAGGTCTTTGGGTGAGACTTGGAGCCAACATGTACAGACATAAAGCAAAAGTCAAACATAGAATCATAATAATAATAATAATAATAAGATGCCCTGATGCTGTACCAGGCAGTGGCTCTCATGGCTTCTGATCTTAACTGATTGGAAGTGTTATCATGTACATTGTTTTGTCTATGCCCTGATGCAGTACCAGGCAGTGACTCTCATGGCTTCTGATCTTAACTGATTGGAAGTGTTATCATGTACATTGTGTTGTCTAAATGCCCTGATGCAGTACCAGGCAGTGGCTCTCATGGCTTCTTATCTTAACTGATTGGAAGTGTTATCATGTACATTGTTTTGTCTATGCCCTGATGCAGTACCAGGCAGTGGCTCTCATGGCTTCTGATCTTAACTGATTGGAAGTGTTATCATGTACATTGTTTTGTCTTGGTATAAAAGATGGGCTACAGCAAATATTCTGCTCAATACCACAGATTTGCTTGTCAGTTGTTTGACCTTAACCAGTTGAGCATGTCCCTTAGTGGCTGACGATATGTGCATATCTGATCACGAGCAGAAGTAGCGGGGGAGCATCATGTGTTGAGAGGGATTCTTTGGGGTTTGAATAATTCACCTCTGGAAACATGGGTGGTTTTTTCAACATCCTTAAACAACCCTTATTCAGAGACCGTTTGAGCGGGATGGGCTACTCAACCTGAAGAAAATTCTAACTGGGCCCCACCTGCAAGGTCATGTGCTGTTTATCTTCATATGAGATCACTATGTCGCGCACATTTGGTTGTGATGCATGTGCCTGGTGTACCCTATCAGACGGGTAGTCATGATGGGTATATTGGGCTTCGTATATTTTACCCCAGTGTCACTTTGATGGCATGAACTGCTCTCTCACTCAATAATAATAATAATAATAATAATAATAATAATAATAATAATAATAATAATAATAATAATAATATAATAATAATAATAATAATAATAATAACCAAACATCTAACGTTAACCTTGACCAGCAGAGTGTCATAAAAGAACTAGACCCAGCGGAGAGCTACAAGTACCTAGGGGTAATTGAAGAGAACGGAATAAGGCATTCAGAAATGAAGGAAAGGATCAGGAGAGAATGCTATCTAACGAACAACCAAAAAAAAGAGTATCAAAATAACAAACTCGGCAACTGAACAACTTTGGACACCCATAACAACTGAAGTGATCACCCAGGCACTGCAAAGACTAAGCAACTGGAAGGCACCTGGGCATGACAAGATCCCCAACTTGTGGTTGAAATATCTAACAGGAATGCACAAAAAGCTGGCTGTAAACTTTAACAACATACTAGCAGAGCCAGAGACAATGCCTGAATGGCTCACGAAGGTGAAAACCATCTTAATTCCGAAATCAAATGAAACAGAAAAACCAGAAAACTACAGACCAATAACCTACCTCCCTACTATGTTCAAGGCATTTACTGCAGTGATATCGCAAAGGCTGAACAAGCACCTGGACGAAAACAAACTGTTCCCAGAAGAGCAGAAAGGATGCCGCAAAGGCTCATATGGCTGTAAAGATCAACTAATGATTAATAAAGCCATAACTGAAGACAGCCACAGAAAGAAGAAAGGCCTCTGTATGGCCTGGATTGACTACAAAAAGGCGTTTGATAGCATCCCCCACACATGGATCCTCGAAACAATAGCCATTAACAAAGTAGCACCAACAATCATAAAATTCATAGAGCACTCTATGAATAAATGGCAAACAGTCCTACACCTCCAAACAAAAGAGGGACTCATGAAAACCAAAGACATCCCCATTAGAAGAGGAATATTCCAGGGAGACACGCTCTCTCCACTCCTTTTCTGCTTGGCACTGTCACCTCTATCTGATATGCTAAACAGAACTGGATGCGGATATAAATGTTACGGCAAAACGATCAGCCACCTTTTATATATGGATGACCTAAAACTATACGCTGCAAATGACAAACAGCTGGAAACACTATTAAAGACAGTTCATGGATTTACTAAAGAAATAGATATGAAATTTGGATTAGAAAAATGCGCCAAAGTAACCATGAAAAGAGGAAAACTATTTAAGAGTAACAACATCACACAAGATAAAACTGATGAAATAAAAGAATTAGACCAAAGCCAAACTTACAAATACTTAGGAATCCATGAACTAGATAAGACACAACACACACAAATGAAAGAGAAAATAAAAAAAGAATATTATAGATGAGTTAGATCAATACTAAAAACAGAGCTCAATGCTAAAAACAAGATAATAGGTATCAACACTTTAGCTGTCCCAGTTATAAGTTACAGCTACAATATCCTTAACTGGACACGAAATGAACTGTCCAAAATAGATAGGAAAACAAGAAAAATAATGACAGGATCTAGGATGCATCACCCAAAATCTGACATAGAAAGACTATATATACAACGTATAGAAGGTGGTAGAGGCCTTATACAGCTGGAAAACTACTATGAAATAACCACCATAGGACTGCAAAAATATCTACTTCTGCAGGAAGGAAAACTGATCCAGATAGCGGCAAAACACGAGCAAAACAAAAAACTGTTCTCAGTATTTAAGGAAGTTGACAAATACAAACAAGAAATCATACCACCTAATAAACATGAAGAAGAAGAAGAAGAAGATGAAGAAACAACAAAGGCTATAAAACAAATGAAATCCAAACTAAAAATAGAACAGCAACGAACCATGATAAAACGATGGCAAGAAAAGCCCCTTCATGGTAAATACTGGACTAAACTAAACGCAAAAGAAATAGACAAAGAAAAATCCCAGCAATGGTTGAGAAGCTCAGGACTCAAAGCAGAAACAGAGGGATTTTTAATTGCAGCACAAGACCAAAGCCTCCCCACCAGAAATTACCAAAAACATGTAATGAAAAGAAATATTACAAGTAACTGCAGAATATGTGAAGATGGACAAGAAACAATAAATCATTTTATCTCTAGCTGCCCAGTCCTGGCTAAGAAGGAATATATTCACAGACATGACAGAGTTGGAACCTACATACATTGAAAGCTATGCCAACATTATGGAATAACAACAGAAAAAAGATGGTATAGGCACACACCAGAAAAGGTCACAGAAAATGAGAAAGCAACCATACTCTGGGATATGCCGATACACACAGATAGAGAAATTAAAGCCAACAGACCAGATATAGTTGTCAGAGATCATGAAGAAAAAAAATGCTTTCTAACTGATGTATCAATACCGGCTGATGACAACGTGTCTCTAAAAGAAATGGAGAAACTCTCAAAATACAAAGACCTGGAAATAGAGGTAACTAGAATGTGGAATCTGAAAATAGAAACAATTCCTATCATAGTAGGTGCATTAGGCATGATAAAAAATATTCAGACAAATACATAACAAAAACACCAGGACTTACAAACACATATAACATACAGAAAATTGCACTACTAGGCACTGCACACATCCTACGCAGAACACTTTCCATACAATAACCATCAGAGCATCACAACAAATCACAGCACATACCCAAGGCACACAGAGCTGTGCTCGGTAGTGAAGTGAAAGCACGCTATAAAAATAAAACTACTGAATAATAAAATAATAATAATAATAATAAAAATCATCGAGTGAATATCAGAAAATATGCGTGTATGAATATACATATACATATGCACGTAAAAGCGTAAACTTTTATTGCAACAACACAATTGAACTCAAAAATTTGAAAATGATCATCGAGTAAATATCAGAAAATGTGCGTGTGTGAATATACATATACATATACATATGTGTATGGGTTTTTTTCTTGGGGCTGGCCGAGTTGGAGCAAATATCAGAATTGAACAGCCGAAATTTGCTATGATGATTCGGTGTCTGACTGAAGATTGAAGGCTTCGAATGATTTGTCTGTGTTCCGTGTTCGTCCCTTCCTGTATTTCACGTTCATTATGTATAAAAACATTTATTCTTATATTATTGCGGTGTTACGTGCACCCCCCCCGTTTGTTTGTCCAATTTTAAACCCTGCACGACTTCTATACACACTGTCTTTCCTACCCGCCATTGCTTCTTCACCAAACTATTTTGGCGCCCTCCGATTCTTCCCCCCTCTTCCTCCCATCCTCCTCCCCTCTTCCTCCCATCCTCCTTAATCCCTTCTTTCTCCTTTTCTCTTGGTCACTGATTCTGTCCCCTGCCTTCCACCCTCTTTGATTCCCTCTCTCTCTGTCTCTCTTTCTCTCTCTCTCCTGCAACCTGCTGCTTCTTAACCATTCTGTTGGCCATCGTATCTCGACCAACATGTGTCCCCGCTACCGAAACGGTAATTATTTCTACGCCAGCTGCTATGTTGTTGTTTTTGTCTCATTTGGTCTAAAGTCGTATGACAACCACCGTTATATATATTTTGTTTTTTCATTACTGTTTTCAATTTCGTTTTCGTCTCTTGTATTTACATCCGTCTTGTGCGTTCACATTCCTGTCTTCTACCAAGAAATCTAATGCTTACAGCTTAGTTTTTTTTCTTGGGGCTGGCCGAGTTGGAGCAAATATCAGAATTGAACAGCCGAAATTTGCTATGATGATTCGGTGTCTGACTGAAGATTGAAGGCTTCGAATGATTTGTCTGTGTTCCGTGTTCGTCCCTTCCTGTATTTCACGTTCATTATATATAAAAACATTTATTCTTATATATATATATAGCTGGATTGCTTTTCAAGATAACGCTGGTACTAGTAAACAGGTTTGACCTCTCCCTGACCCAAAATGTCCTCTGCCCACCATATGATGAATCTATTTATAGAACATGACCACTTGACAGTGGCGATGGTGATGGTGGTGGGAATAAGAATAAGAATAATAAGCTACAGCTGTGACTACACATAAAACAATGTCATTGATGATGATGATGATGATGATGATGACGGTGATGATGATAATTCTTATTTTTGTTTGTTTACTCTTTTTCTTGTTTCAGTCATTTGACTGCGGCCATGCTGGAGCACCGCCTTTTTAATTTTTAATCGAGCAACTCGACCCCGGGACTTATTCTTTTGTAAGCCCGGTACTTATTCTATCGTTCTATTTTGCCGAACCGCTAAGTGACGGGGACGGAAAAAACACCGGCATCGGGTGTCAAGCGGTGGTGGGGGGGACAAACACAGACACACAAACACAGACACACAAGCATATACATACATACATACATACATACATACATACATACATACATACATATATATATACATATATACGACGGGCTTCTTCCAGTTTCCGTCTGCCGGGCCCACTCACGGGGCTTTGGTCGGCCCGAGGCTGTGGTGGACACTTGCCCAAGGTGCCGCGCGGTGGGGCTGAACCCGGAGCCATGTGGTTGGTGAGCAAGCTACTTACCACAAGCCACTCCTGTTTGTTTATTTATTTAATTTTTTTTCTCGTATTTTCATTTTCATTTTTTCGAACTAATACAGGCAGAGTGAACCTTTCATAAGTTTTATTAAAAAAAGTAAATGAATAAATAAAAAGAAGGAGGGAAAACTATGCCCGGAGATAAAACTATCAACAACAAAAATACAGACGAATACAGATCTGCTAGCCTTAAGAAGCTGCGCTACGAACAATGTTTACGTGCAGAGGATCCTAAACTGACAGATCCGTCTCTTAATGTAAGAGTCGAAGCTCGTCATGCTTCAATGTCAACAAAACAACCTACAATCCGCGATGGTCGGCGAGCGGACTACAAAAGACCACGTACCCGAAAATTGAACCAAAGTCTGATTGAAAAATCAGCTACTGGATCAAATCTTCCCGACACACAGGAGCTGGACGTACCCCGCAACTGGAATATTCCAACAGATGGCCATCCATGCTCGTCACCAAACACTCAAAAGAAAAAGAAGGAAAAATGGACTAGGGAAGATAATAAAGAAGTTCTTACGGCCTTCTACCATGCCATATATTTCCCCTCAGATAAATCGAACACAATACAAACCTACATAAACTGGAGACTGAAACACCCTGAAATAAGACCCTACATAGACAGTAACAAACTTGCCAACGTCAGAAGAAACATTATAAAAAAAAAATTACTGACTGAAGTAGAGATTGATCAAATTAGACAAGCAGTAACGGATAGAATGAACGAAGCTGCAGCTAGAGAAGATAATACAGAGGAAATAATTATAGACCAGCTCAGAGCTAATAAAAATGAAGTAAGGATTGAAAGAGTTAGTATAAGTGATAGGCAAAGTGAAATACTCCCTGAACCAAATATAAACACTAAGACAGATGAACATCAAATAGATGAAGAAAGTCACACAAATATTGACCCGACAGAACTACATGAGCTAAAAAGTCAAATCATGATTGAATGGCTGAAAATTAAAGAAACCAGTATGGATGAACGTGATACGCTCCTTAAAATCCGCAACTCTAACCAAAACATGAAAATAATTGGTAAAATCCGGCTTGCACTTAAGGATATAATTTCAGCTAATGATGTTGATATCACAGATCTCAACCACCTATACTATCCATCCGCGAAAATCTCAACGATCCTATGTGGTGAAAAGATTAGAAAACGGCAACATTTCCACAAAAAGCCTTCTTGGCAAGAGCGTTTGCAACAACAAATTAAACTATACAGATCTGACATTGAATATTTGAAAAACCTTAAGGTTCATAAGACTACCAAACCTACGAAAACCCAAAAACTAATGAAAAGATATAACATGAAAACTATACTTGATATTGATGCCACAATAGAAACCATCAAGCAAAAGGTATCTGCTAAAGCTGCCCGCATAGTGAGGTATGAAAAGCGTGTTAGATTCTTCAGGGACAACAACATGTTAAAAATAATCCCAAAAACTTTACAAGAAGATAGGAAAAACAACAGTTACTGTAAAGTCTGTACCATCAAAAGAAGAAGTGCAGGGATTTTGGAATAAAATTTGGGCAGAAGAAAAGACACACAGCGAAAAGGCCCCCTGGATTGACAGAATATCTACAGAACTGGACCCCTTAGAAGAGCAAAAGTGGGAGGGTGTCAAGGTAGAAGATATAAGATCTGCTCTCAGGAGGTCAAGCAAATGGAAGTCTCCAGGAAAGGATAAAATCCCTAACTTTTGGTTGGATGCCTTCCCAGAGAGCCATGAACTGCTAACAGAACTTTACAATGATGTTTTGCAACACCCTAGTAGGATGCCTCCTTGGCTAGTTAATGGGTTAACATTCCTGCTTCAAAAAGTGAAGAAACAAATGAACCAAAAATCTATAGACCCATAACCTGCTTAACAACTATGTATAAAACACTAACATCTGTCCTGACGGAATATACCTATAGCTTTTTGACAGACAGCAGCATATTCCCTAATGAACAGAAAGGATGTAAACGTGGATCCTACGGTTGTAAAGATCAACTACTCATCAATAAGATGATCTTAGAAGATTGTCACAAACGACAAAAAAAACTTATCAATAGCCTGGATAGACTATAAAAAGGCTTTTGATAGCCTACCACATAGCTGGATTAAGAAATGCCTAGAAATGTATAAGATAGCACCTGCTCTGCGAAACATTTTGTCTGTAAGTATGAGATCATGTAGAACCACACTGACTTTGAACAGTGACGATGAATCTCTAAATGCTGGTGATGTAAAAATTTCATGTGGCATTTTCCAGGGTGACTCACTATCACCACTCCTATTCTGTTTAGCCTTAATACCTCTCTCAAAACTGCTCAATGACGCGCAGTACGGGTATAAAATGTTTGATAAAAATATAAATCATCTCATTTACATGGATGATTTAAAGCTCTTTGCAAAAAATGACCAACAACTCAAAGGCTTACTAGCGAATGTCAAACAATTCAGTGATGACATGAGAATGCAATTTGGCCTCGATAAGTGTGCAAAAGCTACCTTTATCAAAGGAAAAATTACAGAAGCATCTAACGTTAAACCTGACCAGCAGAATGTCATAAAAGAATTAGACCCAGCAGAGAACTACAAGTATCTAGGGGTAATTGAAGGAGAAGGAATAAGGCATTCAGAGATGAAGGAAAGGATCAGGAGAAAATGTTATCGCAGAGTAAGAGCAATACTCAAGACAGAGCTGAATGCGAGAAACAGGATCGAAGCGATCAATGCATTAGCCATACCAGTTGTGACTTACAGTTTCACTATCGTTAACTGGTCAATTACTGAAATATATAATCTTGACAGGAAAATTCGAAAACTGTTGACAATGCATAGAATGCACCACCCTAAGGCAGATACAGAACGACTTTATCTGCCAAGAAAAGAGGGAGGCCGTGGACTTTTACAACTAGCAATAAAAATGAAGATTGCTACAATTGGCCTAGACACCTACCTGAAAAACTCTGAGGACTGGATGTTAAAACTTGTCTCAAAACATGAAAACAAGAAAGCATCATACTCAGTCACAAAACAGGCAAAGGAATATCTAAGTGAATTCCGAATACAACAAATTTCGGAATTTGTGATAGACATACATAAACAGGCACAGAAAAAGCTAGGCGCATGAAAACCCGTGCTAAATCTACGGCCTTAGATATTCTGAATGATAAATGGCAAGAAAAACCTCTCTATGGCAAATACCCAAAGAGAGCAAATAATGTAGATGTTGACAAAGCCCTAACCCATCAATGGCTAATGGCCTCTGGCTTAAAATCTGAAACAGAGGGGTTTATCATAGCAGCTCAAGATCAATGCCTACCAACAAGAAACTACCAGGCCAACATATTAAAGATCAGAAACAGTCCAACGTGTCGTGTATGCCAGCAACAAAATGAAACCATTGATCATGTGGTCTCCAAGTGCAGTCTTCTAGCGCCTACAGAGTATCTCAACAGACACGATAGAGCTGCACAATATATTCACTGGGTAATCTGCAAAATCCTGGATTTGCCCCATGAAAAAATCTGGTGGGAACACAAACCACCCCCAGTGCTTGAAAATGACCACATCTCACTCCTCTGGAACTTCACCATTCAAACTGACAGAAAGATTGATGCAAATAGGCCAGACATCATATTGAAAGACTTCAAACAAAGAACATGCTTCCTCATTATTATGACTGTCCCAATCGATATAAACGTATCTGTCAAGACCTACCAAATACTGAGCAAATATAAAGATCTTGAAATAGAAATCAGCAAAATGTGGAACCTGAAGACTAAAACAATACCTGTTGTCATAGGTGCCTTGGGAATGATAGCAAAAGGGGCTGATAGCTACCTAACTCAGATACCAGGAAACCCCAAAATGGCAGAAATTCAAAAGATAGTGCTCATGGGAACTGCTCATATCCTACGCAAAATACTTTCTATGTAATCTCAAGGTTTAAAACAAACATAATTTTCGGTTTAAAGGGAGAGGGAAAAGAAAAAAAGAAAAAAAAAATTTTTTTTTAAATATTTTTTTTAGACATTCATTAGTACAACACCAAAAACTCCCCCCCCCCCAAAAAAAAATATATGGCACACTAGGCATAGCAACAACATGAACTTCCAACCTGTTGTCTCTTGAGGTCTCTGGGTGAGACTTGGAGCCAACTTGTACAAATATAAAGCAAAACTCAAACATAGAATAATAATAATAATGATAATAATAATAATAGAAATAATAATAATAATAATAATAATAATAATAATAATAATAATAATAATAATAATAATAATAATAATAATAATAATAATAATAATAACATTAATAATAATAATAATAATAATAATAAGAGAACACCGGGGTACGTTTAAGATGTAAGAAGTAAAATACAGAGCTCCGACATCTATCCACAAACATAAGGAGAACACCGGGGAACGTTTAAGATGTAAGAAGGAAAATACAGAGCTCCGAAATCTATCCACAAACATCGAAAACAAGGACATCCTATGGATCCAAAGTTCTACTAACAGAGAATTGGACTGTATCCGAGTAAGTAATACTAATTGAAATTTATTACTATTTTCGAAACGAAATGATGTATTTTGACTCGATATCATCTCCACCTCTAACGCAATACATGTAAACATGCGTGGAACATCACGATCATTCCCGACCCGAAACACCATGTACAAAGGAACTACGAAGAAATTAAATGCCACCGATACTATTCAACCTAAGAATAACAATCGAGCGGTACGTACATTAAACTTACAACAATAAATGTACGAAAAACTACACGTGCGAAATAATGTGACAACAGAAATAAACGGACGACAGAAATAAACGGACCCTACGAAAATGACGACCGTCAAAATAATGGGCCGGACGTTGTACCTCATGTCCCGCAAATAAAACCCAAAAGACGTAAATGGACACGTGAGGAATACATGTCTATCTTACACGCATACTTCACAGCAGTGCTCTACCCAAAAAATGAAAATACAACAACACATACATATAAAATATGGAAGGAAAATAATAGAGATATAGACTTGGATACAGCAATGAACCCTAATAAATTAGCTAACGTACGAAGATACATTCTCAACACAAAAAAAAATATCAGAAATAGAAATAGAACATCTAAAAGAAAACATACACCAGGAAAATGTAGATAGAAGCCACACAACAATGCCCAATAATATAAACACTGAAACTGTAAAACACGAAGACAAACGCAACATTCCCAACAAACACGATGTAAACAACGAAGGGGAGCCTAATGATTATGATAATATAAAAAATAAAATAATCAAAGAACTGAAAACCACAGAGCTCAAAATGGACCACCGACCATACCTCCCAAGAATAAAAATAAACGAAATAACAACACCAATTATAAACAGCATAAACCTAGCCGTCACTGAACTGATAGCCACTGAAACAAAAAAAAGTGATATCACTGAGCTAAATGACTTAATATATGCAGCAGCCACTGCAGCCACAAAAGAAGCTGGATACTCAACCAAACCCGCCCAAACAGGAGTACCACTACCCAAACAAACCCTGTGGATGAAATAACATCCAAAACAAAATTTTTTAAAAAATTAGAAAAGACCTGTCGATTCTTAATGAAATCAGCAAACAATCAACGCTACTGAGCAACAAAAAGAGAACAAAAATACTCCGCAAATATAACATCACAGAGAAAGATTTGCCTGAGATAAAAAAAAAGCTGAAGCAAGATATCCTTGCCAAAGCACAAAGGATCCGCCGGTACGAGAAACGCCAACGCTTCTTTGAACAAAACAAAAAGTTCAATTCCAACGCCAAAAAGTTCTACCAAGAACTGGGCAAAAATAAAATAGAAGTCACTGCAGCACCAACGGCAGAAGAATTGGAAGAATTCTGGAGAGAAATATGGTCGGCGAACGAACAGCCAAAAAAAAGGAGTATCAAAATAACAAACTCGGCATCTGAACAACTTTGGACACCCATAACAACTGCAGAGGTCACCCAGGCACTGCAAAGACTAAGCAACTGGAAGGCACCTGGGCATGACAAGATCCCCAACTTCTGGTTGAAATATCTAACAGGAATGCACAAAAAGCTGGCTGAAAATTTTAACAACATACTAGCAGAACTAGAGACAATGCCTGAATGGCTCACGAAGGGGAAAACCATCTTAATTCCCAAATCAAATGAAACAGAAAAACCAGAAAACTACAGACCAATAACCTACCTCCCTACTATGTTCAAGGCATTTACTGCAGTGATATCGCAAAGGCTAAACAAGCACATGGACGAAAACAAACTGTTCCCAGAAGAGCAGAAAGGATGCCGCAAAGGCTCATATGGCTGTAAAGATCAACTAATGATTAATAAAGCCATAACTGAAGACAGCCACAGAAAGAAGAAAGGCCTCAGTATGGCCTGGATTGACTACAAAAAGGCGTTTGATAGCATCCCCCACACATGGATCCTCGAAACACTAGCCATTAACAAAGTAGCACCAACAATCATAAAATTCATAGAGCACTCTAAGAATAAATGGCAAACAGTCCTACACCTCCAAACAAAAGAGGGACTCATGAAAACCAAAGACATCCCTATTAGAAGAGGAATATTCCAGGGAGACACGCTCTCTCCACTCCTTTTCTGCTTGGCACTGTCACCTCTATCTGATATACTAAATAGAACTGGATGCGGATATAAATGTTACGGCAAAACGATCAGCCACCTTTTATATATGGATGACCTAAAACTATACGCTGCAAATGACAAACAGCTGGAAACACTATTAAAGACAGTTCATGGATTTACCAAAGATATAGATATGAAATTTGGATTAGAAAAGAGGAAAACTAGTTAAGAATAGCAACATCACACTAGATAAAAACAATGAAATAAAAGAATTAGACCAAAGCCAAACTTACAAATACTTAGGAATCCATGAACTAGATAAGACACAACACACACAAATGAAAGAGAAAAAAAAAAGAATATTATAGACGAGTTAGATCAATACTAAAAACAGAGCTCAATGCTAAAAACAAGATAATAGGTATCAACACTTTAGTGTCCCAGTTATAAGTTACAGCTACAATATCCTTAACTGGACACGAAATGAACTGACCAAAATAGATAGGAAAACAAGAAAAATAATGACAGGATCTAGGATGCATCACCCAAAATCTGACATAGAAAGACTATATATACAACGTATAGAAGGTGGTAGAGGCCTTATACAGCTGGAAAACTACTATAAAATAACCACCATAGGACTGCAAAAATATCTACTTCAGAAGGAAGGAAAACTGATTCAGATAGCGGCAAAACACGAGCAAAACAAAAAACTGTTCTCAGTATTTAAGGAAGCTGACAAATACAAACAAGAAATCATACCACCTAATAAACATGAAGAAGAAGAAGAAGAAGAAGAAGAAAAGAAGAGAAAGAAGAGAAGAAGAAGAGAAGAAAAAAAAGAACAAAAGCTATAAAAACAATGAAATCCAAACTAAAATAGAAACAACAGCACGAACCATGATAAAACGATGGCAAGAAAAGCCCCTTCATGGTAAATACTGGACTAAATTAAACGCAAAAGAAATAGACAAAGAAAATCCCAGCAATGGTTGAGAAGCTCAGGACTCAAAGCAGAAACAGAGGGATTTTTAATTGCAGCACAAGACCAAAGCCTCCCCACCAGAAATTACCAAAAACATGTAATGAAAAGAAATATTACAAGTAACTGCAGAATATGTGGAGATGGACAAGAAACAATAAATCATATTAACTCTAGCTGCCAGTCCTAGCTAAGAAGGAATATATTCACAGTCATGACAGAGTTGGAACCTACATACATTGGAAGCTATGCCAACATTATGGAATAACAACAGAAAAAAGATGGTATAGGCACACACCAGAAAAGGTCACAGAAAACGAGAAAGCAACCATACTCTGGGATATGCCAATACACACAGATAGAGAAATTAAAGCCAACAGACCAGATATAGTTGTCAGAGATCACGAAGAAAAAAAATGCTTTCTAATTGATGTATCAATACCGGCAGATGACAACGTGTCTCTAAAAGAAATGGAGAAACTCTCAAAATACAAAGACCTGGAAATAGAGGTAACTAGAATGTGGAATCTGAAAACAGAAACAATTCCTATCATAGTCGGTGCATTAGGCATGATAAAAAATATTCAGACAAATACATAACAAAAACACCAGGACTTACAAACACATATAACATACAGAAAATTGCACTACTAGGCACTGCACACATCCTACGCAGAACACTTTCCATACAATAACCATCAGAGCATCACAACAAATCACAGCACATACCCAAGGCACACAGAGCTGCGCTCGGTAGTGAAGTGAAAGCACGCTATAAAAATAAAACTACTGAATCATAATAATAATAATAATAATAATAATAATAATAATAATAATAATAGTAATAATAATAGTAATAATAGTAATAATAGTAATAATAATAGTAATAATAATGATGGACTACATCAGCAAGGTCGAGAGAGGAAACCTGACGATTGGGCTACCCAGGACTTTCTTACCTATGGCCCCGGCCTGCGCAAAACTGGAGAGGACACTTCAGTGCTGCTGTAAAAAGCTGCAGAAACAACACGGGAGGTAACAGTCACGAGTGATAAGTCCATTCAGATTGGCGTTAAATATGGGCGCTACGGGTTACCTCTGACGGTGGGAGGGACTTCCATGTCCTATTGGTTAGCTACTGCCCACCTCAAGCTGGGCAGCCCCCAGTTAATAAGGTGCTGACCCGCCACAAGCCGCCTGCTCCATTGGGTGCTTGGAGCTAAGAGTACGACTCGAAAAGCGGCCTGCAACCTCTGCACCAGGCAAGCAACTAAAAAAAAAAAAAAAAAATGCGCAACTCCATTGTCTCCCGAGACAGAAAGGATGCCAATACAATACAATAATAATAATAATAATAATTATAATAATAATAATAATAATAATTTGTGGGAAAAAGGCCTTGGGGTGATTTGTGTCTGCACACAGGTGAAACATCAGATACCAGGAAACCCAAAAATGGCAGAAGTTCAAAAGATAGTGCCCATGGGAACTGCTCATATCCTACGCAAAATACTCTCTATGTAATCTCAAGGTTTAAAACAAACATAATTTTCGGTTTAAAAAAAAACAAAACCCTTTTTTTTTTTAGACATTCATTAGTACAACATCCCCACCCCCCAAATATATGGCACACTAGGCATAACAACAACATGAACTTCCAACCCTGTTGTCTCTTGAGGTCTCTGGGTGAGACTTGGAGCCAACTTGTACAAATATAAAGCAAAAGTCAAACATAGAATAATAATAATAATAATAATAATAATAATAATAATAATAATAATAATAATAATAGAAATAATAATATTAATAATAATAATTTATTCTTTTATGGGATACAAGGGCTAATATAAATTTTACATAAAAGACAACACAAGACGTTACAAAGGGTTTTCACATTCATGTAAACATTAAATAACAATCCAGAAGTAACAAGTAAAACTCACAATAGTGATTGGCGCTTTAATAGTTACTCGTAGAAAAAGCAACAAAAGCCACGGGTGCCTGATCAACTGAACAAGAGCCCTTCTCCTTTTATTCTTTTTACAGGTGTATTCTGAGAATTGGTCCGTTCACACTAGTCATTTATCTAACATCCACCTACATTTCAACAAATTTGATAGAAGAC
Source organism: Octopus sinensis (assembly GCF_006345805.1). Classification (NCBI taxonomy): domain Eukaryota; kingdom Metazoa; phylum Mollusca; class Cephalopoda; order Octopoda; family Octopodidae; genus Octopus; species Octopus sinensis. Next base: position 82,002,142 of record NC_042997.1, on the reverse strand, counting down.
AACATTTCCTTTCCACCCTCACTTTCCTTCTCAAGTGAGACTTGAAGTTGTTGAGGGTTTGGCCAAAGATGAAAGTGTCTGTCTTTAGCCCTTTCAGACGTGTCCACCACACTACCTCTTTCTCTACAACCACCAGATAAATAAAAAATTGCCTGCGCCTACCGGTTAAAGGGAGTTGGCGGGGCAATCTTCACTATCAATTCAGCTGATAGCCGTATCCGTCCTACACGCGACAGCAGCTAATAATATCAATAATGCTTTCAAATTTTCGCACAAGGCCAGCAATTTAGAGAAATGAGGTAGGTTGATTTCATCGACCCCATTGCTCAGCAGGTTTGTGAGGCTTTTACCTCCGTCAGCCCCACACAGTCGAACTCTGGCTCTACGACGGCGTTTAAATCCCCCACTAAAACAGGAATTCCTAGGAAAACGCCCAGACGCATGAAAAAGGCTTGTTGTCCTACTCCTGTCTATGCGTAATCACCGAAAATCGACATGAACGATTGTCAGTCAGAGTCTAGCTTCACTGAGAGCCACTACATCTACACTTTGTGATCTGAGGTTGCTGTGTAGATGACTATGTTTCCTAGGCGACCCCAAATCATGTGCATTTAAACGGACTATCCTAAGGATAACTGTTATGTGCGTTGGTACGTTATTTGTTGATGTGATAAAACTGGGCCGCGTTATCTGTATGGTTATATATGCGTTCCTTCAGGTCTTTATTGTTCTTGCTTATTGCTGTGTAGTTAATGATGTTTGACATTTGCTGGTGTTGGAATGTGCGATCTGAGAGTTGTGTGTGTGAATTATGTTGTGCTCGTGAGGGTTGTGTCTTTGATAGTGGTGGTGGTGATGGTATCGATGGGAATGATGTTGACATTACTGGTGACGCTGCTGTTGGGGGGGGAGCTGTTTAGTTGTATTTATTCACAAAGATATTTTCCAGCTCTCATCATACCTGCCAGGTTTTGTGTTGGTATGGCTATATTTTATTTCCTTTTATTTTATCAGACCTGCTAACTTTTTGACATTTAGGCTCTTCGTCGTTCCCATGGCTGCAGGACATGTCTGACTGTTACGAACATGAGTGGAACATCTCTTTGCGAGATTTTTGCCGTTGTTCTGTTGATAATAAATTTCTTATATTGGGTAATTCTGATGCTGTTGTTTTCGCTGTTGTCTGATATGTGAAAGACTTAGATGTTCGTGAGTTCCCTGTTCTGTTCGCTGCTGTTGCCTTCACTGCTCTTGTTCATGTTGTTGTTACGGTTAATGAGGTCGGTGCTGCTATGATTACTGGTAAAGCTAATGATACTGTTGTTTTTGCAGCTGAAGTGGTCAGCGGTATTAGCTGGGCTGTTGCTGAGTGTGGTTGTGGTGGTGGTGTCGGCAAAGGCGGGACTCTCTTTTTTTCTGTTTTGTTGTGGGAAAAAGGCCTTGAGATGATTTGTGTCTCCACACAGGTGAAACATCGGATTTCATCCCTCCACAGCCACATGGAAGTTTGGAGCAATCTGGTAAATTTGTTCTATCCATTCGCATCCATAAATCCAAGTACTGCCCGCAAAAGTTTTGTTTATGCAGTTTTCGCGCCTGTAGGATATTCATTTTGTTCATGCCACCAACCAGCAGATGTCTATTTCTAGTAAAATGTTTCCATTATTATATTTCGCCATTCTGCAACCCTGGTATATGGGTTAATCTACTCGATACCTGTCAGACAGTTGAAAACATCTGAGCAGGTTTGTTAGGATGTTGCAACCCACTCTCCTATCTGATAGCTCCACGCAATCGAAATATTTATCTAAGACAGCGTTTCAATCCCCTACTAATACTAAAGCTCGAGACGTTCCTAGGAAAACCTCCAGACACTTGAAGTAATCCGACCGCCCTCCCCTGTTTGAAGGTAGCGCCGTGACTGCTGCTCACATCTAGAACCACTAACTTACTTTCTGGATCCAGGAAGATTGCTTTTATTTACAAATCCAAATCTTTTCAGAAAAGCACTGCAGTATCACCATCGCCCCCTCCCGGTCGACAAGGTAAGGTGCTGTCAGCAGATGGAGCACCTTACCAGCGGAACGAGATCCCTCCACAGAAATCGGAGTTGTATGCCGACCAGCTTGTTCAGGCAACGTAACGGGCAAGGGTCAATGGTCAAGCGGTAGTAGGTGACCGATGTGATGTACGCATTCTCCCCCTCTGCTCGACCTTTCAGGAACAGCTTCCTCTCGTCCAATTTCTTGGTGAGATTGGCTACCCTGTTCGTCACTTCGTTCCAGTTTTTCTCCACCTAGATATATACATATATACACACACGCACATACTCGCTTCCACAAGCTTGTGAACGTCTTGCGCAGAACGAGTACAAGCGCAGACATGACAACGTAGCGCAGGACCTTCACTAGCTACAATGCCGGAAGTATGGATACGAAATAATGGGTGCTTGACACCAACATACACCAGAAAACGTAAATGACGAAAGGGGGAAATAGAAATCTTCTGGGTCTTTGACTTAGAGTACCGGAGGCCGGACAAAGTAACCTTTAGGGGGGAAATACAAGAGTACTGAATAACAGAGTCACTACCACAAGATGAACATATGAAAGAAAGAGAAGAGATCGATAAATATGGAGACCTGGGAATAAAAATCGCCATGTTGTGGCAGCTACAACAGTCAAATATAAAGGTTGTCCCTATTACCATGGAGCATAGGGTTCAATACCACACAACATGAAGAAATATCTGGAAACTTCAGAAATATCCTACAATCTAGGAATATTGCAAAACACGGCATTACTTGGAACAGCACGCATTCTGTGTCAGATACTGACTCTCTGAGATCCTTGTTGTAACGTGACCGACAATACAAACCCCCGGTAGACACAATATCTTCTATCAAAAATTCACGATTTTGGATACTGTGTTACGTCTTAAATATTAATATTAATGATACTGATAATAATGTTGTATTTAGTAATAGTCATTTTGCCTGTTTAGCCAATAAAAACACACGCACTATATATTTGGTGCTAATTTGTTTCAGCTTTATTTATTATTTACATTAATTTTAATCTTAATTTGGCCAGAGTTCTTTCGTCACAGTTTTGTGATCTCATTAGTGAGCTTTTGCTTTCTTCTCTCTTATTTGTGTGTCTCTCTTATTTGTGTGTCTCTCCTTACTGACGGTCAGCCAATTTGTATTTTCTAAAACTCCCAATAGTGGTAGGCACTTTAAAGGTTACTCGTGTAATACGAGTTATTTTTGCATTCTGCCGGGTGTGCTAACTATTGTGCCAAACACGCCGCCTTAATAATAATAATAATAATAATTATAATAATAATAATAATAATAATAATAAGAATAATAATTTATTCTTTTATGGGCTACAAGGGCTAATATAAATTATACATAAAAGACAGCACAAGACGTTAGAAAGGATTTTCACATTCATGTAAACATTAAATAACAATCCAGAAGTAACAAGTAAAACTCCCAATAGTGGTAGGCTCTTTAATGGTTACTCGTGGGAAAAGCAACAAAAGCCACGGGTTCCTGATCAACTGGGCAAGAGCCCTTCTTTTATTCTTTACAGGTGTATTCTCAGAACTGGTCCATTCACACTGGCCATTTATCTCACATCCACCTACATTTCAACAAATTTGATAGAAGACAACATTTCCCTTCCACTCTCACTTTCCTTCTCAGGTGAGACTTGAAGTTGATGAGGGTTCGGCCAAAGACGAAAGTGTCTGTCTTTAGCCCTTTCAAACGTGTCCACCACACTACCTCTTTCTCTACAACCACCAGATAAATAAAAAATTGCCTGCCCCTCCCGGTTAAAGGGAGTTGGCGGGGCAATCTTCACTATCGATTCAGCTTGATAGCCGTATCCGTCCTACTCGCAACAGCAGCTAATAATAACAATAATAATGCTTTCAAATTTTCGCACAAGGCCAGCAATTGAGAGAAATGAGGTAGGTTGATTTCATCGACCCCATTGCTCAGCAGGTTTGTGAGGCTTTTACCTCCCACTTTACTATCCGTCAGCCCCACACAGTCGAACTATGGCTCTACGACGGCGTTTAAATCCCCCACTAAAACAGGAATTCCTAGGAAAACCTCCAGACGCATGAAAAAGGCTTGTTGTCCTGCTCCTGTCTGAGCGTAAATCACCGAAAATCGACATGAACGATTGTCAGTCAGAGTCTAGCTTCACTGAGAGCCACTACATCTACACTTCGTGATCTGAAGTTGCTGTGAGATGACTATGTTTCCTAGGCGACCCCAAATCATGTGCATTTATACGGACTATCCTAAGGATAACTGTTATGTGCGTTGTTACGTTGTTTGTTGATGTGATAAATCTGGGCTGCGTTATCTGTATGGTTATATATGCGTTCCTTCAGGTCTTTATTGTTCTTGCTTATTGCTGTGTAGTTAATGATGTTTGACATTTGCGATCTGAGAGTTGTGTGTGTGTGAATTATGTTGTGCTCGTGAGGGTTGTGTCTTTGATAATGGTGGTGGTGATGGTATCGCTGGGAATGATGGTCGTGTCGGCAAAGGCGAGACTCTCTATTCTCTCTTTTGTTGTGCGGAAAAAAAGCCTTGAGATGATTTGTGTCTCCACACAGGTGAAACATCGGATTTCATCCCTCCACAGCCACATGGAATTTTGGAGCAATCTGGTAAATTTGTTCTATCCATTAGCATTCATAAATCCAAGCACTGCTATGGGTACCGTCAAAGAGGAGTGTTTCGTTTTCTCCTCTTCCTCTGTGGATCTTACCCCTACCGTACCATAACCCTTCCCTCTTGTGTCTCTCGTTCTAATCTACATCTTTCAACTCATTTAGTTTTATATGCTATTGCTTTTCTCAGTGTCTACTGTATCCTTTTTCCATTTCTTCAAAACATGCATTTTGCATTTTTTAAATCGCCTATCGACAAATTTATATTTTGTTGTGTTTGTGTGATAGCATATGAGACCTCGTCAGGGCATGATTTGTGAATTTTGTTATCTTAGGTGGTTGTATTTGCACGTGCTATTTGTGCAAAACTTGTATTTTCTTTTATGTATTTGTTTTGCAAGATTCTTCACGTGAAACCGTGTTTTGAAACAGATATTGTGATACTTTTAAATGGTTATATTTTGCCATTTAAACTCACGGATTATGCAGTTGGTCTTCACATCAGCTTTATTTTTAATATTTTAGTTGCGTTGTCAAAGTTCTTTCGTCACACATTATGTGAACACTTCAACAATGCTCTAGCTCACACATAGGCTAGTGTAGTTAGGTACATGGTTTACGGTAATAAAAAAATCAACGTTGGATAGAGAATAGCTGAACTAGTTGTATGTGTGCATTACAGAGAAAACTCAATACAGAATACAAAATAGTGATTTTATGGTGACCTATTATGGTATTATATTACTGGTGTTCATGCCCTACCTGCTAAACCAGTCCTGCCCTCTTTATTCAATGCACATAGTAAATGCAATGATCTGTAACGCTTACAAACAACGACGCTATTCATACCAAAAGTCAATAATACATTTAAGAGATCCTCAAGCTGTTAATAGAAATGAGGTACCAGATTCAGTACATGCACATCGTAAATACAATGATTCAGCAACTTATTTGTAAAGCTTGCAAACAATGGTGCTATTCTCAACAAAATCATTTAAATATATTCCCACCCAATTGACGCAAACGAGGTCCAGCTCCGAGTAAAGATTTGCGAGTGGATTGGTAGGTATAAACTGAAAATAGCCTACCGTGGTTTTATGTGTGTGTGTATGTGAGTACATATCTCTCTGCGTGCATGTCTTCCTGTTGGTGTATGCACCCCATTGCTCGTCAGCCAGTGTCGGTTTGCTTAATAAGTAAGTCTTAAAAGGATTAAAATGTAATGGGCTCGACTTGTTCGACTAAAACCTTTCAAGTAAATGCTCCACCATGGCCACTCTCTAATGATAGAAACTAATGAAAGAAAACAGGAAAGGAGAAAGGCTACCGCCTTGTTTTTAGTTTTGACGAGAAATGTTTCCATTAGATAAAGAAACATAAACCGTATTACACTATATCTCTAGCTAATTTTTCATACCGGACACTGTACATAGTCAAGACTAAAGAATGCCAGGACAAAAAATGAGAATTGTCAAGACTGGGATATCTGTGTTTAAACATCGTCTGATCGCTTCGGGTCTGACTGGGGTTAAAAAAAATAATATGAATTCGACATAATAATGATTGGTTTCAAATTTTGATACAAGTCAGCAATTTCAGGTGAGAGGGTAAATCGATTACATCGACACCAGTGCTCAGCTGTATGGACGAAGTTTCAACATTATGGATGAGGTTGAAAAACACTGCTGTAAGCTTTTTGCCTCTAAAATCACCCAAACGGTACAAGTATGATACTGAGCTTCTCATACAACGATGGTAACAGACAGTAGAATATATTGAGATATATTTTGAAGAATTAGTGGTTTTCGTATGTAATTTGTTTCTAGTATCAGATAAAGCTTGAAATATGAGAAAATATTTCAACCTATCTCATATTTGATGTCATCGTCGTTTTCATCCTTCTCTTCAATCACCGATTATCTTCACTATAGCCACCATCACAACTAACACCTGTCTGTTTATTTCGTTCTTACTTGAATGGAGCGCGTCTTCTCCAGTTTTGCCGATGATGTAATTTATACTAATTATTTTTAAAATATAATTTTTGTCTTTTATTATTTGTTCATGGCACGAAAGTGGTATATTGGCGGGATTGTTGGAGAACTGGAAAAACTGCCTTGCTGTATCTCTTTACAACCTGAGTTCAAACGCTACTGACGTCAACGTGGCTAATTCATCATTTCAGAGTTCATAAAGTAAAGTACTAGTCAAGTACTGAGTTCGAAGTTAGAAGGTGGCAGCAACAGTACTCTAAGTAGAAATATATTTTTGCTTATGACAACCATCGACTATCAAACACGAAAGACGTCCACATTAGCACATGCGGTTAATCTACTTGGTACCTGTCAGACAGTTGAAAACATCTGAGCAGGTGTGTTAGGATGTTGCAACCCACTCTCCTATCACATAGCCCCACGCAATCGAAACATCCATCTAAGACAGCGTTTCAATCCCCTACTAACACTAAAGCTCGAGACGTTCCCAGGAAAACCTCCAGACACTTGAAGTAATCCGACCGCCCTCCCCTGTCTGAAGGTACTGCCGTCACTGCAGCTCACATCTAGAACCACTAACTTACATTCTGGATCCAGGAATATTGCCTTTATTTACAAATTCAGATCTTTTCGGAAAAGCACTGCAGTACCACCACCTCCCCCTCCCGGGCGACACGGAGATAGAAAAATCTCTTATCCACCGAAAGTGTTATGACGTCCAGCAGGCTGGAAACTCTGGTTTCACTAATGGCTGCTACTTTTACACTGAGGGACATCAGGTTATTTAAAAGGTGACCTCGTATCCAAGGCGACCCGAGGCCCCAGGCATTTATGCAACTTTACTGAGCCTAATCCAGGACAGCAGCTGAGGCAAAGATACCAGCTGTAGAAGAGCGAGTCTAACAAACGGCGACCAAACCACGGCATGCCTAAGCCGCCATTCAGCGGTTGCTGACAGCAGATGGAGCACCTTACCAGCGGAATACGATCCCTCCACAGAAATTGGATGTGTATGCCGACCAGCATGTTCAGCCAACGTAAGGAGCAAGGGTCGACAGTCAAGCGGTAGTAGGTGACCGATGTGATGTAGGCATTCTCTCGCTCTGCTCGACCTTTCAGGAACAGCTTCCTCTCGGTCAATTTCTGGGTGAGATTGGCTACCCTATTCGTCACCTCGTCCCAGTTTTTCTCCACCTAGATATATACGTATATACACACACGCACATGCCCGCTTTCACAAGCTTGTGAACGTCTTGCGCAGAAAGAGTGCGATAGCAGACATGACAACGTAGCGCAGAACCTTCACTAGCTACAATGCCGGAAGTATGGATACGAGGTAATGGGAGCTTGCCATCAACATATTCCAGAAAAGGTAAAGAACCGAAAGCAGAAGGTAGAAATCCTCTGGGACTTTGACTTAGAGCACCGAAGGCAGGACAATGTAACCTTTAGGAGGGAAATACAAGAGTGCCTAATAACAGAGGAGGCACAACACAAGATCAACATATTATGAAAGAAAGAGAAGAGATCGATAAATATGGAGACGTGAGAATTGAAATCGCCATGTTGTGGCAGCTACGACAGTCAAATATAAAGTTTGTCCCTATTATCCTCGGAATATTGGATTCAATACCACACAATATGAATAAATATCTGGAAACTTTAGAAATACCCTACAATCTAGCAATATTGCAAAACACGGCATTACTTGGAATAGAGGCATATTGCGTAAGATACTGACTCTCTGAGATCCTTGTTGTAACGTGACCGACTGTACAAACCTCCAGTAGACACAATATATTCTATCAACAAATTCACGCTTTTGGATACTGTGTTACGTCATAAATAATAATAATAATAATAATGATAATAATAATAATAATAATACTTGTTTGAAACTTTGCCACAAGAGTAGCCATTATGGGGGAGGGGATGAGTCGATGACATCGACCCCAGTGTTCGACTGGTACTTATTTTATCTAGTCCGAAAGGATGAAAGGAAAAGCCGACCTCTGCGGGATTTGAACTCAGAACGTAGCAACATGCGAAATACCTCCAAGCACTTTTCTCTGCGTGCTATCGATTCTGTCGGCTGGCTGCCAAACTAATAATAATAATATAGGTGTTTTCTATCTAGTTTCGATTCTTTGCCATCAAATTTGAATTTTTCAATTGGTGCTCAAGCCTTGACTACATCAGCCGTAAGGGAATACTTGTCTATCTTATCTAACTCGTCCAGTAGAGCCCACTGTTGCTCGAACTTCGATCTAACCCCGAGCTTGGGACAACAAACTTCAGTTGGATAAACTCGACTAGTAAGCTCTTTGCTCTTTATAATCGTTTTATGAAGTCACTTTTTTGTTAAAATATTGTTCAAGCGAATGGACTTGTTCTTTTAAGAGGGATCGCAGGTTCGAATCTCAGCCAGGGCGATGTGTGTGTTTATAAGCGGAACATCTAAGCTCCACACTCGGTTATCCAAGGCGAGGCAAAGAACGAGCCGGAGCTTTACCAATTGATATCTGAAAAGTTCGATGGATCATCTCATAGCTTCTACCAAAAGATGCTCCGTTACGTCATAAATAATAATAATAATAAAAAATTATTAATAATAATAATAATAATAATAATAATAATAATAATAATACTTGTTTCAAATTTTGCCACAAGAGTAGCCATTATGGGGGAGGGGATGAGTCGATTACATCAACACTGGTGTTCAACTGGTACTTATTTTATCTAGTCCGAAAGGATGAAAGGCAAAGCCGACCTCTGCAGGATTTGAACTGAGAACGTAGCAACATGCGAAATACCGCCAAGCACTTTTCTCTGCGTGCTATCGATTCTGTCGGCTGGCTGCCAAACTAATAATAATAATATAGGTGTTTTCTATCTAGTTTCGATTCTTTGCCATCAAATTTGAATTTTTGCAATCAAATTTGAATTTTTCAATTGGTGCTCAAGCCTTGACTACATCAGCCGTAAGGGAATACATGTCTATCTTATCTAACCCGTCCAGTAGAGCCCACTGTTGCTCGAACTTCAATAAACTTGAGTTGGATAAACTCGAATAGTAAGCTCTTTGCTCTTTATAATCATTTTATGAAGTCACTTTTTTGTTAAAATATTGTTCAATTTGCAGCTCCTCAAAGCGAATGGACTTGTTCTTTTAAGAGGGATCGCAGGTTCGAATCTCAGCCTGGGCGATGTGTGTGTTTATGAGCGGAACATTTAGGCTCCACACTCGGTTATCCAAGGTGAGGCAAAGAACGAGCCGGAGCTTTACCAATTGATATCTGAAAAGTTCGATGGATCATCTCATAGCTTCTACCAAAAGATGCTCCGTTAAGTCGACCGCTCTGAACAAGGGGAGATCATAAACGAATGATTCTTTTTCTATTTTTTGCATGTGTTTGAACAGTTCATTCAAGATAAGTTGTACATGCAACATTTTTTGCGAGAAATATCAGTTAGGAAAATTTAAAAACCCTTATCTCAGTATAGCTAATAAACCTGGTCTGATTTTAATCAACAATTGTTGATCATAACTTTTAACCATAAGGGTAATTTCACCCCTCCCCAAAATTGCTTGAAAGCGTGGGTTTATGCTACATCATCCGTGGTATGTCTTTTAACTAGACTGTCTATTGTACATGGCATGCACGTGTCTTAGACGACACATGGACACATTCAGGCAGGTTGTTATATCAGGATTAGTATGAGCTCATTTTTTCCTTTATGCCTACGTATGGTAAATTGCTACATTATAAAGCTTACTATTCGAGTTTATCCAACTCAAGTTTGTTGTCCCAAGCTCGGGGTTAGATAGAAGTTCGAGTAACAGCAGGGCTCCACTGAACGAGTTAAATAAGACAGACATGTATTCCCTTACGGCTGATGTAGTTTAACTCTATTTTTTTTCAAGGCACCAACTGAAAAATTCAAATTTGATTGCAAAGAATCGAAACTAGATCGAAAACATCTATAAAATAAATCCACATCATATTGGCGTAAGCGAAGCTGTGAAGTAAGAATTTTTGTTTTCGAACCATATGGTCAGGTTTCAGTTCTAATGCGTGGCATCTTCGATAACTTGCTTATACTATACCCCAGGGCTGGGGAAAGCCTTATGAGTGATTCGGTAGAGGGAAATTGAAAAAAGCCAATGAAAGCTGGCATGTGTATGTATGTATATATCTATGTGTGTGCGCCTTCCTATTTCTGCTTGCATCCCACTGTTTTGTGGGTCACTGCTGGTTTGTTTACGTTCCTCTAACTAGACGGTTACATATAACAGACTAAAAACATAAGCACCTGGTGTAAAGAATTAAAAAGTAATGGGCTCGACTTGTTCGTCTAAAACCTTTCAAGCCAATGCCCTAGCATGGCCGCTCTCTAATGAAAGAAACTAATGAAAATAAAGGAAAGAAGACTACCGGCATGATTCTAGTTTAAGACAGGAAATGTTTCCCTTGGATAAAGAAAAATAAACCGTATTACACCCAACATCTTTAAATAATTTCATATTGGTCACAACGTAATCTAGGCCACGAAAACAAAATAACAGAACTGACAAGACTGGGACGCCTGTTTTTAAACGTTTGCTCGCATTAGGTCTGACTGGATTTAAACAAAAATATTATTTCGAAATAATAATAATAATTGTTTCAAATTTTGGCAGAAGGCCAGCAACTTTAGATGAGAGGTAAGTCGATTGCATCAACCTCAGTTTTAATCTGATACTTATGTTATCAATATCGAAATGATGAACGGCATAATCCACCTCAGCGGAATTAGATCTCAGAACATAGCGCCGGGCGAATTCCCACTAAGCATTTTGCCCAGTGTTGTAACGATTCTGCGAGTTAGCGGTCTTAGTTGTTAATAAATAATTATTACTATTTCTTTATTAGCCACAAGGGCTTACATAAAACAACATCAAAGGACAAAACAGGACGATACAACAGGTTTTAATACATGTAAACAGTGGATAACAAGAAAATTGAGCAGACCGGTAAGTTGATCTTCATCGACGCCCAGATTTTCACCGAGAACGTCGTCGCACTTTTCCTCCACTAACCCTCTATAGAACGCTAAAGTTGAACTACCACCGATCGCATTGCCCGACTGGCAGAGGGCTGTGAGCGCTTGAGGGCACTCGAGGTGCCAAGCGCCCTCCTCGGTCTACACCTGATACAGAATTGCAGCTCAATCAAAGATACGAGCTGTGGGAGAGCGTGTCTAAAAAACGGCGACCACATCTGCTCACCGTCAAAGTATCGCTGGAGATGTCACAGTCTGAACGCATGTCTGCTCACCAGTAAACACGGCATACCCAGGCCCTTATTCAGCGGCTGTTAACAGCAGATGGAGCGCCTGTCTAGCGGCAGGCGTCCTCGTCATGGGAATCAGAAGTGTAAGCGCACCTGCTTGTTCAGCCAACATTGGGGAAAAGAACGACGGTAAAGTGGTAGTAGGTGTCGGATGCCATGTATGCATTTTCTACCTCAGCTCGACTTTTCAGTGACAGCTTCCTATAAGCCGATTTTTGGGTGAGATTGGCTACCCTGTTCGTCACCTCGTCTCAGTTTTCCTCCACCTGGAAGTCCGGACCGAATCAGATCCCGAGCAATTTAATGGCACCATCTGTCCAGCACGCCACGACTCTGTTGTACGGCATGGTCTTCCTGTACTGCTGCCGAGTTGCAAGTCCACTGACTTTTCCGCGTTAATTTTTGATCCTGTCACCGCTTCTTCATATTCATTTAGTGCCGCGCCTATCAGCTCTGTATCGCTATATCGGTGATGTCGTCGGCATATGCAGACACGCTTCTCCCACATTCTACATTACGCGGGACACACATCAATGCCTCCAGCTTCCGCAGCAGTGGCTCAAGTGTCAGTACATACAGAATGGAGGAGAGAGGACACCCTTAACGGACCGGGAGCAAGATGCTGAATGGTTCTGACAGGTGATCATTCGAAGACTTTAGACTGATCTGAATTGATCAGAGCCTCATCCATGTAACCTTCGTTACCCACCCTCTCTATGATGTAGCGCATAAGGTGGAGGTTGTCGCGAATAGTCCTGGTTGGGATGGCGCATGGATGCTCCTTGCTAATCAGCCACGCAGATCAGCTTGTCCACGACATGCGACAACCTCTTAGCAAACTCTTGGGTCAAAATTTTAAGTTCTGCATTGAGGAGGTTGATGGGCCTGAGGTTCTCTACCATGTCCCCTTTGTTTGGGTCCTTTCTCAACAGTGCCACTGCCTCTAAACAAACAAAAGTGGGAATTCTCCTGTTTTGTTTCCAGTTGTGGTAGACGTCTACTAAGAGGCCTGCAAACAAGTATGCCATAGGCAAACTATCCAAACCCGGTGATCTGCCTCTCGCACGGCTCTTCATCGACTCCCATATTTCCGCGGCTGTTATCAGCATTTCGCAACACTTCAACTCGCTCGTCGAGAGACGCGGCAGACCGTCCAGGTAGACACCGGTGTCTGCCCTGTTATACATCCTACTACTCGTCCCGAACAGTCGAGCAAATATGCTGCTGAACGCCCGCACATATCTCTTTTAGTGCAAACATCTCGCGTCCGTTCTGGTCCACTAAATACCGAATGGTGGCTTTGTTGCCATGCTTTACCTCCGCAACTCGGGCTCATTGAGCGGCTTTCGTTCCTTCCTCGCTTAGTGAACATGCCTTAGCTCTGACAAAACAACCTTCGTGTTTGGCGTCGAAGTATTGGACGAGAGCCAATCTTGCCGCAAACACGTCGAGTGCGACGCCTTTCCTAAGTTCTTCATCTGATTTTCTAACTAAATCTCCCTGTATTCTATTACCTTCTCCCGCTAATGCCTTACTAAACGTAATGGATTCTACTATTATTTCTCTTTTAACAGCAAACCACCAGTTGTTGTTGATGATGATTACCCCCGTCAACGATCTCTTAACTAAAACGCTAATGCAGTCTCTGCAAGCTTGACACGCCGGTAACGACGTGTTCAGCTTCCAGTAACTGAGACCCTGTCTACGAAGCCTATCTAGATCGACCATTACAGATCACGAATTTTTGGCCTGTGTAGCGGACAATGTGAAATTGTGGACAACCTATACTATCTTTATCCGCTGGCCTACAGAATACTCAATGTACGATCTACATGGCCCGATGCAGTTGTCCAACCCACATTAGCACATTCGGATAATCTAGTCGGTACCTATCTGACAGGTGAAAACATCTGAGCAGGTTTGTTAGGATGTTGCAACCCACTCTCATATCAGACAGCCCCACGCAATCGAAACATTTACCTAAGACAGCGTTCCAATCTCCTACTAATACTAAAGCTCGAAACGTTCCCAGGAAAACCTCCAGACACTTGAAATAATCCGACCGCCCTCCCCTGTCTGAAGGTACCGCTGTCACTGTTGCTCACATCTAGAACCACTAACTTACTTTCTGGATCCAGGAATATTGCCTTTATTTACAAATCAGATCTTTTCGGAAAAGCACTGCAGGGCCACCACCGCCGCCTCCCGGCCGACACGGAGATAGAAGAATCTCTTATCCGCCGAAAGTGTTATGAGGTCCTGCGGGTTGGAAGCTCTGGATTCACTAATGGCTGCTACATCTACACAGAGGGACCTCAGGTTATTTAAAAGGTGACCTCGTTTCCAAGGCGACCCGGGGCCCCGGATATTTATGCAACCTTTACTGAGCCTAATCCAGGACTGCAGCTGAGGCAAAGATACCAGCTGTGGAAGAGCGAGTCTAACAAACGGCGACCGCACCTGCTTATAGTCAAGGAGACGCTGGAGATTTTGCAGTCTGAGCAGATGTCTGTGCATCATCAACCCCGGCAGGCCTAAGCCGCCACTCAGCGGTTGCTGACAGAAGATGGAACACCTTACCAGCGGAACGCGATCTCTCCACAGAAATTGGATGTGTATGCCGAACAGCATGTTCAGGCAACGTAAGGGGCAAGTGCCGACAGTTAAGCGGTAGTATGTGACCGATGTGATGTACGCATGCTCCCCCTCTGCTCGACCTTTCAGGAACAGCTTCCTCTCGGCCGATTCTGGGTGAGATTGGCTACCCTATTCGTCACCTCGTCCCAGTTTTTCTCCACCTAGATATATACATATATACACACACGCACATGCCCGCTTTCACAAGCTTGTGAACGTCTTGCGCAGAAAGAGTACAAGAGCAGACATGACAACGTAGCGCAGAACCTTCACTAGCTACAATGCCGGAAGTATGGATACGAGGTAATGGGAGCTTGCCATCAACATACTCCAGAAAAGGTAAAGAACCAAAAGCAGAAGGTAGAAATCCTCTGGGACTTTGACTTAGAGCACCGAAGGCAGGACAATGTAACCTTTAGGAGGGAAATACAAGAGTGCCTAATAACAGAGGAGGCACAATACAAGATCAACATATTATGAAAGAAAGAGAAGAGATCGATAAATATGGAGACGTGAGAATTGAAATCGCCATGTTGTGGCAGCTACGACAGTCAAATATAAAGTTTGTCCCAATTATCATCGGAGTATTGAATTCAAAACCAAAACAACATGAATAAATATCTGGAAAATTTAGAAATACCGTACAATGTAGGTATATTGCAAAACACGGCATTACTGGGAACAGCACGCATACTGCTTAAGATACTGTCTTTCTGAGATCCTTGTTGTAACGTGACCGACAATACAAACCCCCGGTAGACACAATATCTTCAATCAAGAAAATCACGATTTTGGATACTGTGTTACGTCTGAAGTGATAATTATAATAATAATAATAATAATAATAATAATAATAATAATTTTGTTGTATTTAGGAACGGTCATTTTGCCAGTTTAGCCAATAATAACACACGCACTATATATTTGGTGTTAATTTGCCTCAGCTTTATTTAATTTTTACATTAATTTTAATCTTATTTTGGCCAGATACTTTCGTCATACTTCTGTGAGCTCGTCTGCGGTTCTTTGCTTACTTCTTTCTTGTTTGTGTGTCTTTCCTTACTAACAGTCAGCCAATTTTGTATTTTAAATTTTGTAATTTAAATAGAAACACATCTGTTTCAACAACGATTTCTCATCAAGAATCTTGCAAAATAAATATATAAACGTAATAATAATAATAATAATAATAATAATAATAATAATAATAATAATAATATTAACAATAATAATAATAATAATATTAACAATAATAATAACGATGATAATAATGATAATATTAATAATAATAATAAGAAGAAGAAGAATTATAATAATAATAATAATAATAATAATAATAATAATAATAATGCATTTAGGATAGTCATTTTGCCAGTTTAGCCAATAATGACAGGCGCACTATATATTTGGTGTTAATTTGCTTCAGCTTTATTTTTTACATTAATTTTAATCTTATTTGGCCAGATACTTTCGCCACACTTCTGTGACCTCATCAGTGGTCCTTTGCTTACTTCTTTGTTATTTGTGTGTCTTTCCTTACTAACGGTTAGCCATCTTGTATTTTAAATTTTGTAATTTAAATAGAACTACATCTGTTTCAACACATGATTTCTCATCAAGAATCTTGCAAAACAAATATATAAACGTAATAATAATAATATTAATAATATTAATAATAATAATAATAAGAATAATAACAACAACAATAATAATAATATTAATAATAAAAATAATAATAATAATAATGATGATTATAATAATAATGATAATAAGACAAGCAATATCGGATAAAATGAACGAAGCTGCAGCTAGAGATGATAATACAGAGGAAATAATTATAGACCAGCCCAGAGCTGATAAAAACGAAGTAAGGATTGAAAGAGTTAGTATAAGTGATAGGCAAAGTGAAATACTCCTTGAACCAATCATAAACACTAAGACAGATGAATATGAAATAGATAAAGAAAGTCACACAAATATTGACCCAACAGAACTACATGAGCTAAAAAATCAAATCATGATTGAATGGCTGAAAATTAAAGAAACCAGCATGGATGAACGTGATACACTCCCTAAAATCCGCAACTCTAACCAAAACATGAAAATAATTGGTAAAATCCGGCTTGCACATAAGGATATAATTTCAGCTAATGATGTTGATATCACAAATCTCAACCACCTATACTATCCATCCGCGAAAATCTCAACGATCCTATGTGGTGTAAAGATTAGAAAACGGCAACATTCCCACAAAAAGCCTTCTTGGCAAGAGCGTTTGCAACAACAAATTAAACTATTTAGATCTGACATTGAATATTTGAAAAACCTTAAGGTTCATAAGACTACCAAACCTACAAAAACCCCAAAATTACTGAAAAAATACAATATGAAAACTATACTTGATATTGATGCCACCATAGAAACCATCAAACAAAAGGTATCTGCCAAAGCTGACCGCATAGCGAGGTATGAAAAGATTTTTCGAGGACAACAACATATTCAAAAATAACCCCAAGAATTTTTACAGGAAGATAGGAAAAACAGCGTTAGTGCAGGGATTTTTGAATAAAATTTGGGAAGAAGAAAAAATACACAACGAAAAGGCCCCCTGGATTGACAGAATATCTACAGAACTGGACCCCTTAGAAGAGCAAAAGTGGGAGGGTGTCAAGGTAGAAGATATAAGATCTGCTCTCAGGAGGTCAAGCAAATGGAAGTCTCCAGGAAAGGATAAAATTCCTAACTTCTGGCTGAATGCCTTCCCAGAGAGTCATGAACTGCTAACAGAACTGTACAATGATGTTTTGCAACGCCATAGTAGGATGCCTCCTTGGCTAGTTAATGGGTTAACATTCCTGCTTCCAAAAAGTGAAGAAACAAATGAACCAAAAGTCTATAGACCCATAACCTGCTTAACAACTATGTATAAAACGCTAACATCTGTCCTGACGGAATATACTTATAGTTTTTTAACAGACAGCAGCATATTCCCTAATGCACAGAAAGGATGTAAATGTGGATCCTACGGCTGTAAAGATCAACTACTCATCAATTAGATGATCTTAGAAGATTGTCACAAACGACACAAAAACTTATCAATAGCCTGGATAGACTATAAAAAGGCTTTTGATAGCCTACCACATAGCTGGATTAGGAAATGCCTGGAAATGTATAAGATAGCACCTACTCTGCGAAACTTTTTGACTGTAAGTATGAGATCATGGAGAACCACACTAACTCTGAACAGTGACAATGAATCGCTAAATGCTGGTGATGTAAAACTTTCGTGTGGCATTTTCCAGGGTGACCCACTGTCACCACTCCTCTTTTGTTTAACCTTAATACCTCTCTCAAAACTGCTCAATGACGCGCGGTACCGGTATAAAATGTTTGATAAAAATATAAATCATCTCATTTACATGGATGATTTAAAGCTTTTTGCAAAAAATAACCAACAACTCAAGGGCTTACTAGCGATAGTCAAACAATTCAGTGACGACATCAGAATGCAATTCGGCCTCGATAAATGTGCAAAAGCTACCTTTATCAAAGGAAAAATGACAGAAACATCTAACGTTAACCTTGACCAGCAGAATGTCATAAAAGAACTAGACCCAGCGGAGAGCTACAAGTACCTAGGGGAAATTGAAGGGAACGGAATAAGGCATTCAGAGATGAAGGAAAGGATCAGGAGAGAATGCTATCGAAGAGTGAGAGCAATACTCAAGACAGAGCTGAATGCAAGAAACAAGATCGAAGCGATCAATGCATTAGCCATACCTGTCGTGACTTACAGTTTCAATATCGTTAACTGGTCAATTACTGAAATATGTCAGCTCGACAGAAAAATGAGAAAACTATTGACAATGCATAGAATGCACCACCCTAAGGCAGATACAGAAAGACTTTATCTGCCAAGGAAAGAGGGAGGCCGTGGTCTTTTGCAAATGGCAATAACAATGAAGATTGCTACAATTGGCCTAGACACCTACCTGAAAAAGTCTGAGGACTTGATGTTACAACTTGTCTCAAAACATGAAAACAAAAAGCTAGGCGCATGAAAACCCGTGCCAAAACTGCGGCCTTAGATATTCTGAATAATAAATGGCAAGAAAAACCTCTCTATGGCAAATACCCAAAGAGAACGAATAATGCAGATATTGACAAAGCCCTGACTCATCAATGGCTAATGGCCTCTGGCTTAAAATCTGAAACAGAGGGGTTTATCATAGCAGCTCAAGATCAATGCCTACCAATAAGAAACTACCAGGCCAACATATTAAAGAACGGCAGTAGCCCAACATGTAGTGTATGCCGACAACAAAATGAAACCATTGATCATGTTGTCTCCAAATGCAGTCTTCTAGCGCCTACAGAGTACCTCAACAGGCATGATAGAGCTGCACATTATATTCACTGGGTAATTTGCAAAAACCTGAATTTGCCCCATGAGAAAAAACTGGTGGGAACACAATCCACCTCCAGTGCTTGAAAATGACCACATCTCACTCCTCTGGAACTTCACCATTCAAACTGACAGAAAGATAGATGCAAATAGGCCAGACATCATAGTGAAAGACTTCAGACAAAGAACATGCCTCCTCATTGATATGACTGTCCCAATCGATATAAACGTATCTGTCAAAACCTACCAAATACTGAGCAAATATAAAGATCTTGAAATAGAAATCAGCAAAATGTGGAAGCTGAAGACTAAAACAATGCCTGTTGTCATAGGTGCCCTGGGAATGATAGCGAAAGGGACTGATTGCTACATAACTCAGATACCAGGAAACCCCAAAATGGCAGAAATTCAAAAGATAGTGCTCATGGGAACTGCTCATATCCTACGCAAAATACTCACTATGTAATCCCAAGGTTTAATACAAACTTTCTTTTTTTTTTTAATTTATGTATTAGGCATTCACTTGTACAACACCAAAAAAACCCCCCAATATATGGCACACTAGGCATAACAACAACGTGAACTTCTAACCTGTTGTCTCTTGAGGTCTCTGGGTGAGACTTGGAGCCAACATGTACAGACATAAAGCAAAGTCAAACATAGAATAATAATAATAATAAATAATAATAATAATAATAATAATAATAATATAATAATAATAATATTAAGTAGCAGGCAGTGGCCCTCGTGGCTTCTGATCTTAACTGATTGGAAGTGTTATCATATACATTGTTTTGTCTGGGTATAAAATATGGGCTACGGCAAATTTTCTGCTCAATACCACAGATTTTGCTTGTCAGTTTTTGACCTTAACCAGTTGAGCATGTCCCTAGGTGTCTGACGATATGTGCACCTCTGATCACGAGCGGAAGTAGTGGGGGAGCATCATAGCCATGTTTTGAGAGGGATTCTATTGAGTTTGAATAATTCCCATATGGAAACATAGGGTTTTCATTCAACAACCTTAAACAACCCTTATTCAAGGACCATTTGAGTGGGATGGGTTACTTGACCAGAAGAAAATTCTAACTGGGCCCCAACTGCAAGGTCATGTGCTGTTTATCTTCATATGAGATCACCATGTCGCGCATATATGGTTGTGATGCATGTGCCTGGTGTACACTTATCAGACGGGTAGTCATGATGGGTATACTGGGCTTCGTATATTTTACCCCAGTGTCACTTTGATGGCATGCACTGCTCTCTCACTCAATAATAATAATAATGATAATAATAATAATAATAATGATGATAATGATAACAATAATAATAATAATAATAATAATAATAATAATAAATAGAAATAATAATAATAATAATAATAGAAATAATAATAATAATAATAATAATAATGATAGTAACATTAATAATAATAATAATAATAATAATAATAATAATAATAATAGTAATAATAATAATTATAATAATAATAATAATAATAATAATAATAATAATAATAATAATAATAATAATTTATTCTTTTATGGGCTACAAGGGCTAATATAAATTATACATAAAAGACAACAGACGTTACAAAGGGTTTTCACATTCATGTAAACATTAAATAACAATCCAGAAGTAACAAGTAAAACTCCCAATAGTGGTAGGCTCTTTAATGGTTACTCGTGGGAAAAGCAAGAAAAGCCACGGGTACCTGATCAACTGAGCAAGAGCCCTTCTTTTATTCTTTTTACAGGTGTATTCTCAGAATTGGTCCATTCACACTGGCCATTTATCTAACATCCACCTACATTTCAACAAATTTGATAGAAGACATTTCCCTCTCCACCCTCACTTTCCTCACAAGTTGATGAGGGTTCGGCCAAAGACGAAAGTGTTGTCTTTAGGCCTTTCAAACGTGTCCACCACACTACCTCTTTCACTACAACCACCAGATAAATAAAAAATTGGCTGCCCCTCCCGGTTAAAGGGAGTTGGCGGGGCAATCTTCACTATCGATTCAGCTGATAGCCGGATCCGTCCTACACGCGACAGCAGCTAATAATAACAATAATAATGCTTTCAAATTTTCGCACAAGGCCAGCAATTGAGAGAAATGAGGTAGGTTGATTTCATTGACCCCATTGCTCAGCAGGTTTGTGAGGCTTTTATCTCCCACTTTACTATCCGTCAGCCCCACACAGTCGAACTATGGCTCTACGACGGCGTTTAAATCGCCCACTAAAACAGGAATTCCTAGGAAAACCTCCAGACGCATAAAAAGGTTTGTTGTCCTGCACCTGTATGTGCGTAATCACCGAAAATCGGCATGAACGATTGTCAGTTAGAGTCTAGCTTCACTGAGAGTCACTGCATCTACACTTCGTGCTCTGAGGTTGCTGTGTAGATGACTATGTTTCCTAGGCGACCCCAAATCATGTGCATTTATACGGACTATCCTAAGGATAACTGTTATGTGCGTTGGTACGTTGTTTGTTGGTGTGATAAAACTGGGCCGCGTTATCTGTATGGTTATATATGCGTTCCTTCAGGTCTTTATTGTTCTTGCTTATTGCGGTGTAGTTAATGATGTTTGACATTTGAATGATGTTGACATTACTGGTGACGCTGCTTTTGTGGGGGGGGGGGGGCTGTTACGTGTATATTTACTCTCAAAGGCATTTCTCCGCTCTGATTATACCTGCCAGATTTTGTGTTGGTATGGCTATATTTTATTTCCTTTTAATTTATCAGACCTGCCAAACTTTTGACATTTAGGCTCTTCGTCGTCCCCATGGCCGCAGGACGTGTCTGACTGTTACGAACACGAGTGGGACATCTCTTTGGGAGACTTTTACCGTTGTTCTGTTGATAATAAATTTCTTATATTGGGGAATTCTGATGCTGTTGTTTTCCCTGCTGTCTGATATGTGAAAGCCATAGTTGTTCGTGAGTTCCCTGTTCTGTTCGCTGCTGTTGCCTTCACTGCTCTTGTTCATGTTGTTGTTACGGTTAATGTGGTCGGTGCTGCTATGATTACTGGTAAAGCTAAAGATACTGTTGTTTTTGCAGCTGTAGTGGTCAGCGGTATTAGCTGGTGCTGTTGCTGCGTGTTGTTGTGGTGGTGGTGTCGGGAAAGGCGGGGCTCTCTATTCTCTCTTTTTTTGTGCGGAAAAAGGTCTTGAGATAATTTGTGTCTCCACACAGGTGAAACATCGGATTTCATCCCTCCACAGCCACATGGAAGTTTGGAGCAATCTGGTAAATTTGTTCTGTCCTTTCGCATTCATAAATCCAAGCACTGCTATGGGTACCGTCAAAGAGGAGTGTTTCGTTTTCTCCTCTTCCTCTGTGGATCTTACCCCTACAGTACCATATCCCTTCCCTCTTGTGTCTCTCGTTCTAATCTACATCTTTCAACTCATTTAGTTTTATATACTATTGCTTTTCTCAGTGTCTCCTGCACTCTTTTTCCATTTCTTCAAAACATGCATTTTGCATTTTTTAAATCGCTCATTGACAAATTTATATTTTGTTTCGTTTGTGTGATAGCAGATGAGACCCCGTCAGGGCATGCTTTGTGCGTTTTCTCATCCTAGGTGGTTGTATTTGCACGTGCTATTTGTGCAAAAATTGTATTTTCTTTTATGTATTTGTTTTGCAAGATTCTTCACGTGTAACCGTGTGTTGAAACAGATATTGTGATACTTTTAAATGGTTATATTTTGCCATTTAAACTCACGGATTATGAAGATGGTCTTCACTTCAGCTTTATTTTTAATATTTTAGTTGCGTTGTGAAAGTTCTTTCGTCAAACATTATGTGAACGCTTCAACAATGCTCTAGCTCATACGTTGGCTAGAGAAATAATCTCCATCTTATACGGTACACTTTAGCAGGATTTAATAGTGATTCTGGCAAGAGTGGAGCACTGGTCCATTTAGACGATCTACGGCATTTGATAGGGTAACCATCGCTATCTGGTGTCCGCTCTCGCACTGTTCGGCCTGGGTCTTGGCTTCCTCATGTTGTTCATTCAGATTTATGACAACAGCGACTCGCTAGGTCGGGTGAACGGCTTCTTATCAAGGCCGTTCAACATCAAACGCTCGGTTCGTCAAGGGTGTCAGCTCTCTCCGCTTTTGTACGTGATGGCTCTTGAGCCATTACTGCGAAAACTGAGCGGCATCCCGAGACAGCCAGGTTGTGGAAAGTCGGTTTCAGCTTACGTGGATGACATTACCATCATCGCAACCGAAATGGATCACCTACAGAGGGTAAGCAATGCCATTAAGGTTATGAGACGGTAGCAGGAGCAAAAGTTAATCGTTAAAAGTCAGTCGGCTTGCAGCTCGGCACTCGGATTGGCAAACCGATGCCTCCTGACAGCGTCATGGGACGTTGGACGGAGGGTCCGATTAAGTTGCTAGGAGTTTGGTTTGGATCAGACCTCCAAATAATGAAGAACTGGACAGAGGTATCGAGCAGGGTGACCCACATAGTCAAGACCTGGTCTTGGCGGTGGCTATCCCTGAAATGGAGGGCGGAGGTAGCCAATGTGTTCATCACATCGGTCATCAGCTACTGCCTAACCGTCGTTCCTTGCCCTGATTCGTGGTTGAACAAGCTGGAAACACAGCTCTTCCCCTTTTTGTGGAGGGGCTCGAAACCGCTTGTGAAACGCTCTACTTGCTACCAACAACCGTTAAAAGGTGGGCTAGGGATACCTTGGCTGTTCATGTGCTGAGTTTGAGGCATCTGTGGTTCTACCTGAATGGTGAACGGCTGTGGTCTCCGCTGGCGAAACGGGTGTTTTCCAAGTTCACTAGTTTCACTGGACAGGAATCCTCGTTCTATCGAAGATCGAAGTTGGGTACATGGTTTACGGAGTGTCGCAAGGCTCTCCTGCTATTCCGTCGCTCGGGCAATGCCTGCAGTGGAGGTTCCAACGCATTCTTTTATAGAGGGCTGGTAGAGGCGGAATGTGACGATATCTTAGGGAAAACCATAAGTCTCGACGATAATCAGCTGGCCAGTCTGTTCCAACGTACATTCGCGCCGGAGACGCTGGATAACTTTCAGAAGTATCTTGCATGGCAGTGTTACAGAGGAGGCTTACATGTTCGGGACAAGCCCACAAGGCATGGTGGCTTTGGCCCTTCGACCTGTCCTAGATTCGAGCGGTAGAGGGAAACCGTCCCGCATGCTATTGTTCAATGTTCGGAGGTGTCAGATGTGTGGGTTTATGCTGAACAACTGTTGTGAAGTGCAGGAAGAGTACAGCTATCGACTGAGTGTATAGTAAAATTGACCTTTATGATTTCCTTTCGAAAGAAGGTAAGAATTGTTTTCTCATTGTAGTAGCAGTTGCGAGAGAGGTAATTTGGAGAACGAGACTGAAAGGGTTAAAGTCAGGCAATTTCATCGCCGAATGCCAATTCGTTCAATTACTTACCACTTTCACCTAAAAGGAAAATAGGGTTAGAGAAAAAATGCCTGACTGTGAAAATGTTTCAAAATCGATGGAAGAATGTGGCACGGATGTTGCATGTGGAGGGAACCTCATGAATGTGACACAGGATGTAACTCAGGTATCGGTGGCGAGGCGGGGCTCGTGAGGACCGAATTAAACCCCCACCCCTCACTTCATCCGTAATGTCTTCCGGTCTGTCCTACCATTCAATTTTATTATATTTCCTTATTTTTGTAAAATTTTTAATGTCATATTTTCTGTATAATCATTCGCTCATCTGACTCCAAAATCAGATTGTATTGTCCCCTCTTTGTTGGCACCTTGTGGCTAATAGAAAATCAATGTTGGATAGAGAATAGCTGAAATAGTTGTATGTGTGCATTACAGAGAAAACTCAAGACAGAATTCAAAATAGTGATTTTATGGTGGCCTATTATGGTATTATATTAATGGTATTCATGCCCTACCTGCTAAACCAGTCCTGCCCTCTTTACTCGAGGCTCATTGTAAATGCAATGATTCAGAAACGCATTTGTAACGCTTACAAACAACGACGCTATTCATACCAAAAGTCAATAATACATTTAAGAGATCCTCAAGCTGTTAATAGAAATGAGGTACCAGATTCAGTACATGCACATCGTAAATACAATGATTCAGCAACTTATTTGTAAAGCTTGCAAACAATGGTGCTATTCTCAACAAAATCATTTAAATATATTCCCACCCAATTGACGCAAACGAGGTCCAGAGCAGGGTAAAGATCTGCGAGTGGATCGGTAGGTATAAACTGAAAAAAGCATACCGTGGTTGTATGTGTGTGTATGTGAGTACATATCTCTGTGCGTGTGTGTCTACCTGTTGGTGTATGCCCCCCATTGCTTGTCAGCCAGTGTCGGTTTGCTTAATAAGTAAGTCTTAAAAGGATTAAAATGTAATGTGCTCGACTTGTTCGACTAACACCTTTCAAGTAAATGCTCCACCATGGCCACTCACTAATGATAGAAAATAATGAAAGAAAACAGGAAAGAAGAAAGGCTACCGCCTTGTTTTTAGTTTTAGGCGAGAAATGTTTCCATTAGATAAAGAAAAATAAACCGTATTACTCTATACGAGGGACGTTCAATAAGTAATACCCCTGACCAACTTGCAGTTGTTTGATCTAGCTGAAATTTTGCATGTGCAATTATTTATATATCTCTATAGATTAAGTGAACTAATTGTGGTTTCTGATTTACATGTGTTTGAACTGAGTCAAGTGTGAAATGGAGCCTGTTGAGTGTCGAGCAGTGATCCGGTTTTTGTATTTGAAAGGACGCACGCCACGGGAGCCTTTTGATGATATGAAAGTAACTTATGGTGATGATGCCCAATCATATGACCTTGTAAAACGCAGGCATCGTGAATTCAAACATGGTCGGAACTCTGTGGAAACAGCTCCCAGATCTGGTTGCCCCCTTCTGCCATTGATGAGGCATTTGTCCGTCAAGTTGAGGCTGCCATTTTGGAAGATCGACGCATAACTATTCGCCAAATATCCCATGAGATCGAGATTAGTACCGGGTCTGTGGAAAATATCATTCATGACCATTTGCATATGCAAAAGGTGTCTGCCAGATGGATTCCCAGGTTGCTCACACCTTTCCAGAAGCAAGAACGCGTTGAGTGCTCGAGGATGAATTTGGATATGTGCCAAGAAGATGAATCACAAATTTTTCAAAAGACTGATTACACAGGATAAAACCTGGGTCCATCACTATGATCCAACGTCCAGTCAATGCAGTGGAAGCAGCATGACTCACCTCCTCCAAAGAAGGCTAGGGTCATGCTCACAGTCTTCCGGGACCAGGACGAAGTAGTAATGACAGATTTCCCGGCAATGGGTACCACAATTACAGGAGCCTATTATGCTTCACTTTTGAGGAAATAAAGAGAAGCTATCAATATCAAGAGGCGGGGCAAGATCAGCAAAGGCATCCTCCTCCTGCAGGACAACGCTCCGGTCCACAACTCGCTTGTCGCCAGATCAGAAGCACAGGCGTGCGACTATGAACTCCTCCCCCATCCCCCCTACTCTCCTGACCTTGTCCCCTTTGATTTTCACTTCTTCCCAGCAATGAAGTTGTTTTTGAAAGGATGCGTTTCCCAGATGATGCACTCTTGATTTCTGATGTCACGTCATGGTTGGAAGACCAAGCTAGGGTCTTCTACAAAAACAGTCTCTAGAGCTGCATCAAACGATGGGACAAAAACTCTGGGTGGTTCCTATGTAGAAAATAACTAATAACTGTGCCAAGTTTCGTTGCTCTACTGATGGGAAGTGGGTCAGGGGCATTACTTATTGAACAGCTCTCGTATCTCTAATTTTTCATACCGGACACTGTACATCGTCAAGCCTAAAGAATGCCAGGACAAAAAATGAGAATTGTGAAGACTGGGATATCTGTGTTTAAACATCGTCTGATCGCTTCGGGTGTGACTGGGGTTAAAAAAAATAATATGAATTCGACATAATAATGATTGGTTTCAAATTTTGATACAAGTCAGCAATTTCAGGTGAGAGGGTAAATCGATTACATTGACACCAGTGCTCAGCTGTATGGACGAAGTTTCATCAATATGGATGAGGTTGAAAAACACTGCTGTAAGCTTTTTGCCTCTAAAATCACCCAAACGGTACAAGTATGATACTGAGCTTCTCATACAACGATGGTAACAGACAGTAGAATATATTGAGATATATTTTGAAGAATAAGTGGTTTTCGTATGTAATTTGTTTCTAGTATCAGATAAAGCTTGAAATATGAGAAAATATTTCAACCTATCTTGTATTTGATGTCATCGTCGTTTTCATCCTTCTCTTACTACAATCACCGATTATCTTCACTATAACCACCATCACAACTAACACCTGTCTGTTTATTTCGTTCTTACTGAGATAGAGCGCGTCTTCTCCAGTTTTGCCGATGATGTAATATATACTGATTATTTTTTAAATTTAATTTTTGTCTTTTATTATTTGTTCATGGCACGAAGGTGGTATATTGGCAGGATTGTTGGAGAACTGGAAATACTGCCTTGCTGTATCTCTTTGCAACCTGAGTTCAAACGCTACTGACGTCAACGTGGCTAATTCATCATTTCAGGGTTGATTAAGTAAAGTACCAGTCAAGTACTGAGTTCGAAGTTAGAAGGTGGCAGCAACTGTACTCTAAGTAGAAATATATTTTTGCTTATGACAACCATCGACTATCAAACACCAAAGATGTCCACATTAGCACATGCGGTTAATCTACTTGGTACCTGTCAGACAGTTGAAAACATCTACGCAGGTTTGTTAGGATGTTGCAACCCACTCTCCTATCACATAGCCCCACGCAATCGAAACATCCATCTAAGACAGCGTTTCAATCCCCTACTAACACTAAAGCTCGAGACGTTCCCAAGAAAACCTCCAGACACTTGAAGTAATCTGTCGCCCTCCCCTGTCTGAAGGTACCGCCGTCACTGTTGCTCACATCTAGAACCACTAACTTACTTTCTGGATCCAGGGAGATTGCCTTTATTTACAAATCCAGATCTTTTCGGAAAAGCACTGAAGTACCACCACCGCCTCCTCTTGGCCGACACGGAGATAGAAAAATCTTTTATCCACCGAAAGTGTTATGAGGTCCTGCGTGTTGGAAACTCTGGTTTCACTAATGGCTGCTACTTCTACACTGAGGGACCTCAGGTCATTTAAAATGTGACCTCGTTTCCAAGGCGTTTCCAAGGCGTTTGCAAACTTTACTGAGCCTAATCCAGGACTGCAGCTGAGGCAAAGATACCAGCTGTGGAAGAGCGAGTCTAACAAACGGCGACCGAACCTGCTCACAATCAAGGTGGATCTCGAGATGTTGCAGTCTGAGCGGATATCTGTGCTTCATCAACCACGGTGGGCCTAAGCCGCCATTTAGCGGTTGCTGACAGCAGATGGAGCACCTTACCAGCGGAACGAGATCCCTCCACAGAAATTGGATGTGTATGCCGACCAGCATGTTCAGCCAACGTAAGGGGCAAGTTTCGACAGTCAAGCGGTAGTAGGTGACGGATGTGATATACGCATTCTCCCCCTCTGCTCGACCTTTCAGGAACAGCTTCCTCTCGGCCGACTTCTGGGTGAGATTGGCTTCCCTGTTCGTCACTTCGTCCCAGTTTTTCTCCACCTGGATATATAAATATATACACACACGCACATGCCCGCTTTCACAAGCTTGTGAACGTCTTGCGCAGAAAGAGTACAACCGCAGACATGACAACGTAGCGCAGAAACTTGACTAGCTACAATGTCGGAAGTATGGATACGAGGTAATGGGAGCTTGCCAAACTCATACTCCACTAAAAGTAAAGGACCAAAAGGAGAAGGTAGAAATCCTCTGGGACTTTAACTTAGAGCATCGAAGACCGGACAAAGCAACTTTTAGGAGGGAAAAACAAGAGTGCCTAATAACCGAAGTGTCACTGCCAGAAGATCAACATATTATGAAAGAAAGAGAAGCGATCGATAAATATGGAGACGTGGGAATTGAAATCGCCATGTTGTGGCAGTTACGACAGTCAAATATAAAGGTTGTCCCAATTATCATCGGAGTATTGGGTTCAATACCACACAATATGAAGAAATATCTGGAAACTTTAGAAATACCCTACAATCTAGGAATATTGCAAAACACGGCATTACTGGGAACAGCACGCATATTGCTTAAGATACTGTCTTTCTGAGATCCTTGTTGTAACGTGACCGACAATACAAACCCCCGGTAGAAAAATATCTTCAATCAACGAAATCACGATTTTGGATACTGTGTTACGTCATAATAATAATAATAATAATAATAATAATAATACCTGTTTCAAATTTTGCCACAAGAGTAGCCATTATGGGGGAGGAGATGAGTCGATTACATCGACCCCAGTGTTCAACTGGTACTTATTTTATCTGGTCCGAAAAGATGAAGGGCAAAGCCGACCTCTGCAGGATTTGAACTCAGAACGTAGCAACATGCGAAATACCTCCAAGCACTTTTCTCTGCGTGCTAACGATTCTGTCGGCTGGCTGCCAAACTAATAATAATAATATAGGTGTTTTCTATCTAGTTTCGATTCTTTACCATCTAATTTTCAATAGGTGCTCAAGCCTTGGACAAAGGAGAGTTAAACTACATCAGCCGTAAGGGAATACATGTCTATCTTATCTAACCCGTCCAGTAGAGCCCACTGTTGCTCGAACTTCAATAAACTTGAGTTGGATAAACTCGAATAGTAAGCTCTTTGCTCTTTATAATCGTTTTATGAAGTCACTTTTTTGTTAAAATATTGTTCAATTTGCAGCTCCTCAAAGCGAATGGATTTTTTTCTTTTAAGAGGGATCGCAGGTTCGAATCTCAGCTTGGGCGATGTGTGTGTTTATGAGCGGAACATCTAAGCTCCACACTCGGTTATCCAAGGCGAGGCAAAGAACGAGCCGGAGCTTTACCAATTGATATCTGAAAAGTTCGATGGAATATCTCATAGCTTCTACCAAAAGATGCTCCGTTACGTCGACCGCTCTGAACAAGGGGAGATCATAAACGAATGATTCTTTTTCTATTTTTTGCATATGTTTGAACAGTTCATTCAAGATAATTTGTACATGCAACATTTTTTGCGAGAAATATCAGTTAGGAAATTTTAAAAACCCTTATCTCAGTTTTTCTCTTTTTTTCTTTATTACCCACTAGGAGCGACATAGAACGAACAACACAATCACGAATGATTACAACAATAAAATGAGTTTCTGAGGTCGATTAAAAATGCATGATGAATTAAAGTTCGTATGATAAAACAATTACAGGGACAATTTTTACAAAATGTAGTGGGGCGGGTCTACGGACCCCTCGCTCCCCGCCACGACACTTAACCTTCTGTTTTTTTCTTTTTACGACCTATCTCGTATTTGTGAGGTACCTTTTACTCACCACATTTTCCCACCTTTCATCAAACACTTTCTTGCTCAGGCTCCTCCTCTCTAGTTCTATATGTCTTTTCAGTTGGAATTTAAAATATTCCACCAGACCTGAACCAGAGATGAAGTCGCCTGTTATCATCCCTTTCATCTTTGTCTTCCACACTGCCTGTTTCGCAGTTGAAACCACAGCGAGAAAACAAATCTTACCTTCTTTCGTTAAGAAATCTGGTGGGCTGATTTTTACAATGGATTCGGCTGATAACTGTACTCTTCCTTCACCTGACATCAGTTGTTCGGCACAAACCCACATATCTGCCACCTCCGGACACTGCACGATCGCGTGCGAGACGGTTTCCCGTTCTCGCTCACAACTCGCACAGGTCGGGCTGACTTGGCCACCGTGCCTTGCAAGCTTGTCCCGAACAGGTAAGGCTCCTCGGTAGCACTGCCAAGCCAAAGACTTCTGGAAATTATCCAGGGTCTTCGGCCCGAATGTACGTTGGAACAGACTGGCCAGCTGATTATCGTTGAAACCTAGGGTTTCTCCTAGCGTATCATCGTTACCGGCCTCTACAAATCCTCTATAAAACACAGCGGTGGAACCACTGCCGCAGGCATTGCCCGAGCGACGGAATAGTCGGAGTGCCTTGCGACACTCCGTATACCACGTACCCAACTTCGATCTGCGATTATACCAGTCCTCCCGTCCAGCGAAACTGGTGAACCTGGGGAACATCTGTTTCGCCAGCGGAGACCACACCCGTTCACCACCCAGATGGAGCCACAGGTGCCTTAGCCTCAGCGCATTTCTGCGCATCATTAGCCACGGCATCCCTAGTCCACCATTTAACGGTTTTTGACAACAAACAGAGAGTTTCACAAGCGGTTTCGAGCCCTTCCACAAGAAGCGAAAGATCTGTCTCTCCAACTTGATCAACCACGAATCCGGGCAAGGCACGACGGCAAGGCGGTAGGTCATCACCGATGCGATAAACACATTGGCTACCTCCGCCCTACCTTTCAAGGATAACCACCGCCAAGACCAAGTCTTGGCTACTGCAGCCACCTTGCTCGATACCTCGCTCCAGTTCTTCTCTATTTGGAGGTCTGGACCGAACCAAACCCCGAGCAACTTAATCGGGCCCTCCGTCCAACGTCCCACGACGCTGTCTGGAGGCATCGACTTGCCCCTTCAAAAAAATCCTTATCTCAGGATAGCTAATAAACCTGGTCTGATTTAAATCAACAATTGTTGATCATAACTTTTAACTATAAGGGTAATTTCACCCCTTCCCAAAATTGCTTTAAAGCGTGGGTTTATGCTACATCATCCCTCGCCCCATGGTATGTCTTTTAACATGACTGTCTATTGTACACGGCATACACGTGCCTTAGACGACACATGGGCACATTCAGGCAGGTCGTTATATCAGGATTAGTATGAGCTCATTTTTTCCTTTATGCCTACGTATGGTGAATTGCTACGTTATAAAGAGCAAAGAGCTTACTAGTCGAGTTTATCCAACTGAAGTTTGTTGTCCCAAGCTCGGGGTTAGATCGAAGTTCGAGTAAAAGCGGGCTCCACTGGACGAGTTAGATAAGATAGACATGTAATCCCTTACGGCTGATGTAGTTTAACTCTATTTTTTTTCAAGGCTTGAGCACCAACTGAAAAATTCAAATTTGATTGCAAATACAAACCCCCGGTAGACAATATATCTTCAATCAAGAAAATCACGATTTTGGATACTGAGTTACGTCTTAAATAATAATAATAATAATAATAATAATAATAATAATAATAATATAATAATAATAATAACGATAATAATAATGATTATATTAATAATAATAATAATAATAATAATAATGATAATAATAATACTGATGCAGTACCAGGCAGTGGCTCTCAATGCCCTGATGCAGTACCAGGCAGTGGCTCTAAATGCCCTGATGCAGTACCAGGCAGTGGCTCTCAATGCCCTGATGCAGTACCAGGCAGTGGCTCTCATGGCTTCTGATCTTAACTGACTGGAAGTGTTATCATGTACATTGTTTTGTCTTGGTATAAAAGATGGGCTACAGCAAATATTCTGCTCAATACCACAGGTTTGCTTGTCAGTTGTTTGACCTTAACCAGTTGAGCATGTCCCTTAGTGGCTGACGATATGTGCATCTCTGATCACGAGCAGAAGTAGTGGGGGAGCATCATGGCCATGTGTTGAGAGGGATTCTTTGGAGTTTGAATGGTTCACCTCTGGAAACATAGGTGTTTCGTTCAACATCCTAAAGCAACCCTTATTCAGGGACCGTTTGAGCAGGATGGGCTACTCAACCTGAAGAAAATTCTAACTGGGCCCCACCTGCAAGGTCATGTGTTGTTTATCTTGATATGAGATCACCATGTCGCGCACATATGGTTGTGATGCATGTGCCTGGTGTACCTTTATCAGACGGGTAGTCATGATGGGTATATTGGGCTTCGTATATTTTACCCCAGTGTCACTTTGATGGCATGAACTGCTCTCTCACTCAATAATAATAATAATAATAATAATAATCCGCATGGATTGTCTATAAAAAGGCCTTCGACAGTATACCGCATCCATGGATCTTGAGATTGCTGGACATCTTTAAAATTTCCCCTGTGATTTCAAGCTTCCTGAAGCACAATATGTCGTTGTGGAATACGAATCTCCAATTATACCACTCTAATGGAGTACTTGCCTCAGAAAATATAAACATTAACTGTGGAATTTTTCAAGGTGACTCACTTTCACCTTTAATATTCTGCATAGCCCTAATACCCCTTACAAGTGAATTAAACAGAACAAGGTATGGGTATAAAATTGCCAATAAAAAAATAAGCCATCTATTTTATATGGATGACTTAAAACTCTATGGTAAAGACAATAATGAACTAGAAGGCCTATCGCGCACTGTGAAAGCATTCAGCGATGACACCGGGATGGAGTTTGGGCTTGAGAAGTGTGCCAAGGCCACTTTCCAGAAAGGGAAAGTGAAGACCACAAACTCAGTCGTGTTAGATGTTGACAGTCATAAGAGAGCTTGAGCAAGAACAAACATACAAATATTTAGGGATAAATGAAGGCTCTGGTATTCAGCATGCAAGCATGAAAGAGAAGATCAGGAAGGAATGTTATAGGAGAGTTCGTGCAGTCCTGAAATCTGAACTAAATGCACGTAACAAGGTGTTAGCTATAAATTCCTTAGCAGTTCCAGTTGTTACTTATAGCTACAATGTGTTGAACTGGAATATGAGTGAAGTAAAGAATATAGACAGGAAAATACGCAAGCTGCTGAGTTGTAATAGGATGCACCACCCAAAGGCAGACGTAGATCGCCTTTACCTTCCCAGAGCCCAAGGAGGTCGAGGCAAGATCCAATTTGAACTAGCTTACAAAACAACCACAATTGGACTGGCCAAATATCTCGAAATAACGAATGACTGGATGCTAAAGCTCGTGGAAAATCACGAGAGACGAAAGAATCTTCATTCTATCATAAAGGAAAGCAAAAGATTTGCTATTGATCTCGTGCAGAATACCCAAACTGAACAACCCGAGGGAAGTACGGCAACTATTGTTGCAAAGAAGGTGAAAATAATGGCAACGAAAAAAGCGCACGAGCAATTGGCTGATAGGTGGAAGGAGAAACCTCTGCACGGCAAATATGTGGCCCGTAGCAAACAAGCTGATGTCGACCAGAAGCAAACCCATAAGTGGTTACGGATCTCAGAGCTAAAAGCAGAGAGCGAAGGTTTCATCCTGGCTGCTCAAGATCAAAGCCTATTAACCCGGAACTACCAGGCCAATGTAATGAAAAATGGAGCAGACCCAAAATGCCGATTCTGCAATGACATGATTGAAACAGTGGACCACCTAATCTCTGGATGTAAAGTCTTAGCACCAGTGGAGTATAAATTAAGACATGACAGAGTTGGCCAATATCTACACTGGCTAATAAGTCGGCATTACAATATCAAAACTGCCGACAAGTGGTATAATCATCACCCTGAAGCTGTAACTGAAGGAGAAAGTGTAACGATTCTGTGGGACTTTCCAGTACAAACAGACCGAACCATCAAAGCCAATAAACCAGATATTGTTGTGAAAGACAAGAACAATAAAGTTTGCTTATTGATCGACATGAGCATCCCCTGTGATCATAATATCTCGGCGAAAGAGTTTGACAAGCTCAGAAAATATAAAGACCTACTCATTGAAATTGAGAAAATGTGGCATCTCAAGGCGGTTACAATACCAGTGAACGTAGGAGCACTAGGAATGATCAAGAAGGGAACCGAAAATTATATGAGAATGATCCCTGGCTTACCATCCCTGCAAGAAGTGCAAAATATTGTCTTAACTGGTACATCACACGTATTGAGAAGATCATTGTCGCTGTGAGAACTGTTGCTGCTCATGTTTTTTAATTTAACTTAAAAAAAAAAATAAAAAAAATAAAATGAACGAATTATTGAATTTGGTTTAATGACCTACCAATGTATACTATGAGTTTCTTTGCCCTAGGTGCCGGGAAGATGACCGGCAAGAAATGGAAGAAAATTTGAAAGAAGAAAAAAAAAATGTAATAATAATAATAACAATAATGATAATAATAATTATAATAATAATGTTGTTATATCTAGGAACGGTCATTTTGCCAGTTTAGCCAATAATGACACACGCACTATATATTTGGTGTTAATTTGCTTGAGCTTTATTTATTTTTTACATTAATTTTAATCTTATTTTGGCCAGATACTTTCGTCATACTTCTGTGACCTCATCAGTGGTCCTTTGCTTATTTCTTTCTCATTTGTGTGTCTTTCCTTACTAACGGTCAGCTATTTTGTATTTTAAATTTTGTAATTTAAATAGAAACACATCTGTTTCAACACACGATTTCTCATCAAGAATCTTGCAAAACAAATATATAAACGTAATAATAATAATGATAATAATAATAATGATAATGATAATAATAATAATACAAATAATAATGATAATAATGATAATGATAATAATAATAATAATAATAATAAAAATAATAATAATAATAATGATAATAATAATAATAATAATAAAAATATTAAATAGCAGGCAGTGGCCCTCGTGGCTTCTGATCTTAACTGATTGGAAGTGTTATCATATTCATTGTTTTGTCTCGGTATAAAAGATGGGCTACAGCAAATATTCTGCTCAATACCACAGATTTTGCTTGTCAGTTTTTGATCTTAACCAGTTGAGCATGTCCCTAGGTGTCTGACGATATGTGCACCTCTGATCACGAGCAGAAGTAGTGGGGGAGCATCATAGCCATGTGTTGAGATTGATTCTTTGGGGTTTGAAGAATTCACCTCTGGAAACATGGGCGTTCGTTCACCATACATAAACAACCTTTATTCAGGGAACTTTTGAGCGGGATTGGTTACTCGATCAGAAGAAAATTCTAACTGGGCCCCAAATGCAAGGTCATGTGGTGTTTATCTTGATATGAGATCACCATGTTGCGCACATGTAGTTGTGATGCATGTGCCTAATGTACCCTTATCAGACGGGTAGTTATGATGGGTATACTGGGCATCGTATATTTTACCTCAGTGTCACTTTGATGGCATGCACTGCTCTATCACTCAATAATAATAATAGTAATAATAATAATAATAATAATAATAATAATATAATAATAATAATAATAATAATAATAATAATAATATACCCTAAGGCAGATACAGAACGACTCTATCTGCCAAGAAAAGAGGGAGGCCGTGGTCTTTTGCAACTGGCAATAACAATGAAGATTGCTACAATTGGCCTAGACACCTACCTGAAAATGTCTGAGGACTGGATGTTAAAACTTGTCTCAAAACATGAAAACAAGAAAGCATCATACTCAGTCACAAAACAGGCAAAGGAATATCTAAGTGAATTCCGAATACAACCAATTTCGGAATTAGAGATAGACATACAAGAAACAAGCACAGAAAAAGCTAGGCGCATGAAAACCCGTGCCAAAACTGCGGCCTTAGATATTCTGAATAATAAATGGCAAGAAAAACCTCTCTATGGCGAATACCCAAGGAGAGCGAATAACGCAGATATCGACAAAGCCCTGACCCATCAATGGCTAATGGCCTCTGGCTTAAAATCTGAAACAGAGGGGTTTATCATAGCAGCTCAAGATCAATGCCTACCAACAAGAAACTACCAGGCCAACATATTAAAGAACGGCAGTAGCCCAACATGTAGTGTATGCCGACAACAAAATGAAACCATTGATCATGTTGTCTCCAAATGCAGTCTTCTAGCGCCTACAGAGTACCTCAATAGGCATGATAGAGCTGCACATTATATTCACTGGGTAATTTGCAAAAACCTGAATTTGCCCCATGAGAAAAAACTGGTGGGAACACAATCCACATCCAGTGCTTGAAAATGACCACATCTCACTCCTCTGGAACTTCACCATTCAAACTGACAGAAAGATAGATGCAAATAGGCCAGACATCATATTGAAAGACTTCAGACAAAGAACATGCCTCCTCATTGATATGACTGTCCCAATCGATATAAACGTATCTGTCAAGACCTACCAAATACTGAGCAAATATAAAGATCTTGAAATAGAAATCAGCAAAATGTGGAAGCTGAAGACTAAAACAATACCTGTTGTCATAGGTGCCCTGGGAATGATAGCGAAAGGGACTGATTGTGCTTCCCGACGAAACACAAGCGGTGGAATACAAAGGCACATACACATAGATATTAGCATACGTATACATACCCACATGCGCGCTTTCATGGACTTTTTCAGTTTCCCTCTACCGAATACATTCACATATGTTGGGTGTAATACGAGTTATTTTTGCATTTTGTAGGTTGTCCTACCTATTGTGCCAGCTCGCCGCCTTAATAATAATAATAATAATAACAATAATAATAATAATAATAATAATAATAATAATAATAATATAATAATAATTATTATTATTATTATTATTATTATTATTATTATTATTATAATGATAATAATAATAATAATGATAATAATAATAATGAAAATGACCACATCTCACTCGATACCAAATACTGAGCAAATATAAAGATCTTGAAATAGAAATCAGCAAAATGTGGAAGCTGAAGACTAAAACAATACCTGTTGTTATAGGTGCCCTGGGAATGCTAGTGAAATGGGCTGATTGCTACCTAACTCAGATACCAGGAAACCCCAAAATGGCAGAAATTCAAAAGATAGTACGCATGGGAAATGCTCATATCCTACGCAAAATACTCTCTATGTAATCCAAAGGTTTAAAACAATTTTTTTTAAAATCTGTGTATTAGACATTCACTAGTACAACACCAAAAAATGTCGAATATATGGCACACTAGGCATAACAACAACGTGAACTTCCAAACTCTTGTCTCTTGAGGTCTCTAGGTGAGACTTGAAGCCAACTTGTACAGACATAAAGCAAAAGTCAAAAATAGAATAATAATAATAATAATAATAATAATAATAAATAATAATAATAATAATAATAATAATAGTAATAATAATAATAATAATAATAATAACAATAATAAGATACTGCTGTGACTACACATAAAACAATATCATTGATGATGATGGTGGTGATGGTGATGGTGATGATGATAATGATGATGGTAATGGTGGTGATAATGATGATAGTGATGGTAATGGTGATGATAATAACAATAATAAGCCGACTACGGCTGCTATAATGGTACGATTATAATTGTAACGGCAATGATGGCCGTCTCCCCACGAGCCAATCAAAGCTAAAAAAAATGATAACATTATCGTAGCACCAAAATGTTTTTGGAAGCTAAAAGGAAAACTAAATCAGTATACCAAATCGCTTGTCCTATGGTTAATCTGGAAGCGCGTCTCCCAGGGAAGAGCCAGCCTGGGATCGAAAAGTCATCAACTGGCACAAACTCTTCTCCGAATACAGACATGGATGGTCACTTGAACGGGAAATCCCCCAACTCGAGCCCTCCAAGTTCACCACCACAACCACCACAGAAAGAAAAATGTAAGCGGAACAAATGGACCCGAGAAGAGTATAAAGAAGTAATATACGCTTATTACTATGCATTAGGTAGGCCATCTCAAGAGAGACACACCGCAAACTCTTACAGTATATGGAGAACACGGAATCAAGACAGTAGGCCCTATTTGAACGAGAACAAATTAGCAAATGTGAGGAGGGATATCTTTAGAAATAACAGACTCACAGACAGTGAAATAAGCGCGATCAAGCACGCAACGGAAAATGACATAAATATAAGACACAAAGGAAATGAAGAATCAGATGAACAGTATAGCCCGCCACGAGGCTTAATTGAAAGACTGCCATCTGACCAAAGTACGCAAAGGCCTGAAGATACAAGAAATTCTATTGTACCTGTTAAAGATAGCCAGGAAAACGAAAAAACAACAGTAACTGAAGATCTCGCATTTGCTGAAGAACACAGAGAGTCTATAGCAGAAATGAGGCAGAAAATCCTGAATACGCTTGAAGTTGTAAGACATACAAGTATGAATGATAGAGAACCGCTTCATAAACTCTCAAATACAAACCAAAATAAAAAACAAATCCAAATTGGCAACTATGTAACAAATGAAATAATACGAGAATTAAAACCTGATTTTACTGAGTTAAATGAAATTATTTACGCTTCTGCTAGGGCAATTGAAACCAGCTGTATGCCCCCGAAAAAACAAAGAAAACAAAACCTGGGAAGAAATCAAACCTGGAGAAGTAAAATTGAAAAAGACATTGAATTTATGAGAGGGGAAATATCAATATTAAATGAAATAATATGTGGAAATGATGTAAGATCCAGAACAGGAAGAAAGATGAAGAGAAAATTTGGATCTTCACCAAGAGAAGAACTGATATCAATAAAAGAAACGCTGAAACAAAACGTCCAAGCAAAAGCCCAAAGAATACGAAGATTTGAGAAGAGAAACAAGTTTTACAAGCAAAAAGCTGTTCACATCCAATGCCAAAAAATTCTACAGAGAAATAGGGAAGGAGAAAGTAACCGTTAAAGACCCCCCTCCCATGGAAGAAGTTCAAAACTTTTGGAAAAGGATTTGGAGTGACAAGAAGACGTACAACATAAATGCAGACTGGATTATACAAACTGAAGGATCCTACCAAAATTTACAACAACAAGCATGGGAAGACATCACAATAGCAGACCTAAGAAAGGCACTCACGAAGGCCCATAATTGGAAATCCCCCGGTAAAGATAGGGTGCCGAATTTCTGGCTCGCATCGCTCCCGTGCACACACGGTAAGCTAGTTCAGCTGCTCAATGGAATTATGAGAGACCCAAAGAAAACACCTGAATGGTTAGCAAGTGGCATTACTTACCTACTCCCAAAGAATAACAAAACCAACCTTCCAAAAAACTATCGGCCTATAACCTGTCTATCCACCACGTATAAAATCCTAACATCTATCCTGGCGGAGAAAACATATGCATTCATGGAGAAGAACGATATTTTCCCCATTGAACAAAAAGGGTGCCGCCGAGGCTCTTACGGATGCAAAGATCAACTGCTAATCAATCGTATGATCCTTGAGAACTGTCACAACAAGCGCAGAAATCTCAGCACCGCATGGATTGACTATAAAAAGGCCTTCGACAGTATACCGCATCCATGGATCTTGAGATCGCTGGACATCTTCAAAATTTCCCCTGTGATTTCAAACTTCCTGAAGCACAATATGTCGTTGTGGAATACGAATCTCCAATTATACCACTCTAATGGAGTACTTGCCTCAGAAAATATAAACATCAACTGTGGAATTTTTCAAGGTGACTCACTTTCACCTTTAATATTCTGCATAGCCCTAATACCCCTTACAAGTGAATTAAACAGAACAAGGTATGGGTATAAAATTGCCAATAAAAAAATAAGCCATCTATTTTATATGGATGACTTAAAACTTTATGGTAAAGACAATAATGAACTTGAAGGCCTATTGCGCACCGTGAAAGCATTCAGCGATGACATCGGGATGGAGTTTGGACTTGAGAAGTGTGCCAAGGCCACTTTCCAGAAAGGGAAAGTGAAGACCACAAATTCAGTCGTGTTAGATGTTGACACAGTCATAAGAGAGCTTGAGCAAGAACAAACATACAAATATTTAGGGATAAATGAAGGCTCTGGTATTCAGCATGCAAGCATGAAAGAGAAGATCAGGAAGGAATGTTATAGGAGAGTTCGTGCAGTCCTGAAATCTGAACTAAATGCACGTAACAAGGTGTTAGCTATAAATTCCCTAGCAGTTCCAGTTGTTACTTATAGCTACAATGTGTTGAACTGGAATATGAGTGAAGTAAAGAATATAGACAGGAAAATACGCAAGCTGCTGAGTTGTAATAGGATGCACCACCCAAAGGCAGACGTAGATCGCCTTTACCTTCCCAGAGCCCAAGGAGGTCGAGGCCTGATCCAATTTGAACTAGCTTACAAAACAACCACAATTGGACTGGCCAAATATCTCGAAATATCGAATGACTGGATGCTAAAGCTCGTGGAAAATCACGAGAGGCGAAAGAAGCCTCATTCTATCATCAAGGAAAGCAAAAACTTTGCTATTGATCTCGTGCAGGATACCCAAACTGAACAACCCGAGGGAAGTACGGCTACTATTGTTGCAAAGAAGGTGAAAATGATGGCAATGAAAAAAGCGCACGAGCAATTGGCTGATAGGTGGGAGGAGAAACCTCTGCACGGCAAATATGTGACCCGCAGCAAACAAGCTGATGTTGACCAGAAGCAAACCCATCAGTGGCTGCGGAGCTCAGGGCTAAAAGCAGAGAGCGAAGGTTTCATCCTGGCTGCTCAAGACCAAAGCCTATCAACCCGGAACTACCAGGCCAATGTAATGAAAAATGGAGCAGACCCAAAATGCCGATTCTGCAACGACATGATTGAAACAGTGGACCACCTAATCTCTGGATGTAAAGTCTTAGCACCAGTGGAGTATAAATTAAGACATGACAGAGTTGGCCAATATCTCCACTGGCTAATAAGTCGGCATTACAATATCATAACTGCCGACAAGTGGTATAATCACCACCCTGAGGCTGTAACTGAAGGAGAAAATGTAACCATTCTGTGGGACTTTCCAGTACATACAGACCGAACCATCAAGGCCAATAAACCAGATATTGTTGTGAATGACCAAAACAATAAAGTTTGCTTATTGATCGACATGAGCATCCCCTGTGATCATAATATCTCAGCGAAAGAGTTTGACAAGCTCAGAAAATATAAAGACCTACTCATTGAAATTGAGAAAATGTGGCATCTCAAGGCGGTTACAATACCAGTGATCGTAGGAGTACTAGGAATGATCAAGAAGGGAACCGAAAATTATATGAGAATGATCCCTGGCTTACCATCCCTGCAAGAAGTGCAAAATATTGTCTTAACTGGTACATCACACGTATTGAGAAGAGCATTGTCGATGTGAGAACTGTTGCTGCTCATGCATTTTAATTTAACTTTAAAAAAAAAAAAAAAAAATGAACGAACTACTGAGTTTGTTTAATGGCCTACCAATATACACTATGAGTTTCTTGCCCTAGGACTCGGGAAGACACTCGGCAAGAAATGCAAGAAATTTGAAAGAAAAAAAAAAGTAATAATAATAATAATAATAATAATAATAATAATAATAATAATAATA
This sequence comes from Octopus sinensis, assembly GCF_006345805.1. Lineage (NCBI taxonomy): Eukaryota > Metazoa > Mollusca > Cephalopoda > Octopoda > Octopodidae > Octopus > Octopus sinensis. Next base: position 81,959,849 of record NC_042997.1, on the reverse strand, counting down.
ATAATAATAGTAATAATAATAATAGTAATAAAAATAATAATAATAATAATGATAATAATAATAATAATAATAATAATAATAATAATAATAATATAGTAATAATAATAATAATAGAAATAATAATAATAATAATAATAATAATAATAGTAATAATAATAATAGTAATAACAATAATAATAATAATAATAATAATAATAATAATAATAATAATAATAATAATAATAATAATAATTTATTCTTTTATGGGCTACAAGGGCTAATATAAATTATACATAAAAGACAACACAAGACGTTACAAAGGGTTTTCACATTCATGTAAACATTAAATAACAATCCAGAAGTAACAAGTAAAACTCCCAATAGTGGTAGGCTCTTTAATGGTTACTCGTGGGAAAAGCAACAAAAGCCACGGGTGCCTGATCAACTGAGCAAGAGCCCTTCTCCTTTTATTCTTTTTACAGGTGTATTCTCAGAATTGGTCCATTTACAATGGCCATTTATCTCACATCCACCTACATTTCAACAAATTTAATAGAAGACAACATTTCCCTTCCACCCTCACTTTCCTTCTCAAATGAGACTTGAAGTTGATGAGGTTTGGCCAAAGACGAAAGTGTCTGTCTTTAGCCCTTTCAAACGTGTCCACCACACTACCTCTTTCTCTACAACCACCAGATAACTAAAAAAATTGCCTGCCCCTCCCGGTTAAAAGGGGGTAGCGGGGCAATCTTCACTATCGATTCAGCTGATATCCGGATCCGTCCTACACGCGACAGCAGCTAATAATAACAATAATAATGCTTTCAAAGTTTCGCACAAGGCCAGCAATTTAGAGAAATGAGGTAGGTTGATTTCATCGACCCCATTGCTCAGCAGGCTTCTGAGGCTTTTACCACCCACTTTACTATCCGTCAGCCCCACACAGTCGAACTCTGGCTCTATGACGGCGTTTAAATCCCCCACTAAAACAGGAATTCCTAGGAAAACCTCCAGACGCATGAAAAAGGCTTATTGCCCTGCTTCTGTCTGAGCGTAAATCACCGAAAATCGGCATGAACGATTGTCAGTCAGAGTCTAGCTTCACTGAGAGCCACTACATCTACACTTCGTGATCTGAAGTTGCTGAGTAGATGACTATATTTCATAGGCGACCCCAAATCATGTGCATTTATACGGACTATCCTAAGGATAACTGTTATGTGCGTTGGTACGTTGTTTGTTTATGTGATAAATCTGGGCTGCGTTATCTGTATGGTTATATATGCGTTCCTTCAGGTCTTTATTGTTCTTGCTTATTGCTGTGTAGTTAATGATGTTTGACATTTGCTGGTGTTGTAACGTGCGATCTGAGAGTTGTGTGTGTGAATTATGCTGTGCTCGTGAGGGTTGTGTTTTTTATAATAGTGGTGGTGATGGTAGCGATGGCAATAATGCTGACATTACTGGTGACGCTGCTGTTGTGTGTGTGTGGGGGGGGTATGTGTGTATTTATTCACAAAGATATTTTCCAGCTCTGATCATACCTGCCAGATTTTGTGTTCGTATGGCTATATTTTATTTCCCTTTATGTTATCAGATCTGCCAACTTTTTGACATTTAGGCTCTTCGTCGTCCCTATGGCCGCAGGACGTGTCTGACTGTTACGAACATGAGTGGGACATCTCTTTGGAAGATTTTTACCGTTGTTCTGTTGATAATAAATTTCTTATTTTGGGGAATTCTGATGCTGTTGTTTTCGCTGTTGTCTGATATGTGAAAGACTTAGATGTTCGTGAGTTTCCTGTTCTGTTCGCTGCTGTTGCCTTCACTGCTCTTGTTCATGTTGTTGTTACGCTTAATGAGGTCGGTGCTGCCATGATTACTGGTAAAGCTAATGATACTGTTGTTTTTGCAGCTGTAGTGGCCAGCGGTATTAGCTGGTGCTGTTGCTGCGTGTTGTTGTGGTGGTGGTGTCGGCAAAGGCGGTGCTCTCTATTCTCTATTTTGTTGTGGGAAAAAGGCCTTGAGATGATTTGTGTCTGCACACATGTGAAACATCGGATTTCATCCCTCCACAGCCACATGGAAGTTTGAAGCAATCTGGTAAATTTGTTCTATCCATTCGCATCCATAAATCCAAGTACTGCCCGCAAAAGGTTTGTTTATGCAGTTTTCGCGCCTGTAGGATATTCATTTTGTTCATGCCACCAACCAGCAGATGTCTATTTCTAGTAAAATGTTTTCCATTATTATTTTCGCCATTCTGCAACCCAGGTATATGGACACCGTCAAAGAGGAGTGTTTCGTTTCCTCCTCTTCCTCTGTGGGATATCTTACACCTACAGTAACATATCCCTTCCCTCTTGTGTCTCTCGTTCTAATCTACATCTTTCAACTCATTTAGTTTTATATGCTATTGCTTTTCTCAGTGTCTCCTGTACTCTTTTTCCATTTCTTCAAAACATGCATTTTGCATTTTTTAAATCGCCCATCGACAAATTTATATTTTGTTGTGTTTGTGTGATAGCAGATGAGACCCCGTCAGGGCATGGTTTGTGCGTTTTGTCATCTTAGGTGGTTGTATTTGCACGTGCTATTTGTGCAAAAATTGTATTTTCTTTTATGTATTTGTTTTGTAAGATTCTTCACGTGTAACCATGTGTTGAAACATATTGTGATACTTTTAAATGGTTATATTTTGCCATTTAAACTCACGGATTTTGCAGTTGGTCTTCACTTCAGCTTTATTTTTAATATTTTATTTGCGTTGTGAAAGTTCTTTCGTCAAACATTATGTGAACGCTTCAACAATGCTCTAGCTCATACGTTGGCTAGAGAAATAATCTCCATCTTATACAATACACTTTAGCAGGATTTAATAGTGATTCTGGCAAGAGTGGAGCACTGGTCCATTTAGATGATCTACGGCATTTGATATGGTAACCATCGCTATCTGGTGTCCGCTCTCGCACTGTTCGGCCTGGGTCTTGGCTTCCTCATGTGGATCATTCAGATTTGTGACAACAGCGACTCGCTAGGTCGGGTGAACGGCTTCTTATCAAGGCCGTTCAACATCAAACGCTCGGTTCGTCAAGGGTGTCAGCTCTCTCCGCTTTTGTACGTGATGGCTCTTGAGCCATTACTGCGAAAACTGAGCGGCATCTCGAGACAGCCAGGTTGTGGAAAGTCGGTTTCAGCTTACGCGGATGACATCACCATCATCGTAACCGAAATGGATCACCTACAGAGGGTAGGTTTACGAGACGGTGGCAGGAGCAAAAGTTAATCGTTAAAAGTCAGTCGGCTTGCAGCTCGGCACCTGGAGAGGTAAATCGATGCCTCCTGACAGCGTCATGGGACGTTGGACGGAGGGTCAGATTAAGTTGCTAGGAGTTTGGTTTGGACCAGACCTCCAAATTGAGAAGAACTGGACTGAGGTATCGAGCAGGGTGACCCACATAGTCAAGGCCTGGTCTTGGCGGTGGCTATCCCTGAAAGGGAGGGCGGAGGTAGCCAATGTGTTCATCACATCGGTCATCAGCTACTGCCTAACCATCGTTCCTTGCCCTGATTCGTGGTTGAACAAGCTGGAAACACAGCTCTTCCCCTTTTTGTGGAGGGGCTCGAAACCGCTTGTGAAACGCTCTACTTGCTGCCAACAACCGTTAAAAGGTGGGCTAGGGATACCTTGGCTGTTCATGTGCTGAGTTTGAGGCATCTGTGGTTCTACCTGAATGGTGAACGGCTGTGGTCTCCGCTGGCGAAACGGATGTTTTCCAAGTTCACTAGTTTTACTGGACAGGAATCCTCGTTCTATCGAAGATCGAAGTTGGGTACATGGTTTACGGAGTGTCGCAAGGCTCTCCTGCTATTCCGTCGCTCGGGCAATGCCTGCAGTGGAGGTTCCAACGCATTCTTTTATAGAGGGCTGGTAGAGGCGGAATGTGACGATACCTTAGGGAAAATCATAGGTCTCGACGATAATCAGCTGGCCAGTCTGTTCCAACGTACATTCGCGCCGGAGACGCTGGATAACTTTCTGAAGTATCTGGCATGGCAGTGTTACAGAGGAGCCTTACATGTTCGGGACAAGCTCACAAAGCATGGTGGCTGTGGCCCTTCGACTTGTCCAAGATTCGAGCGGTATAGGGAAACCGTTCCGCATGCTATTGTTCAATGTTCGGAGGTGTCAGATGTGTGGGTTTATGCTGAACAACTGTTGTCAAGTGCAGGAAGAGTACAGCTATCGACTGAGTGTATAGTAAAATTGACCCTTATGATTTCCTTTCGAAAGAAGGTAAGAATTGTTTTATCATTGTAATAGCAGTTGCGAGAGAGGTAATTTGGAGAACGAGACTGAAAGGGTTAAAGTCATGCAATTTCATCTCTGGCCCTGAATTCGTGAATTACTTCACCTTTCACCTTAAAAGGAAAATAGGGTTAGAGAAAAAATGCCTGACTGTGAAAATGTTTCAAAATCGATGGAAGAATGTGGCACGGATGTTGCATGTGGAGGGAACCTCATGAATGTGACACAGGATGTAACTCAGGTATCGGTGGCGAGGCGGGGCTCGTGGGGTCCGAATTAAACCCCCACCCCTCACTTCATCCGTAATGTCTTCCGGTCGGTCCTACCATTCAATTTTATTATATTTCCTTATTTTTGTAAAATTTTTAATGTCATATTTTCTGTATAATCATTCGCTCATCTGACTCCAAAATCAGATTGTATTGTCCCCTCTTTGTTGGCCCCTTGTGGCTAATAGAAAATCAATGTTGGATAGAGAATAGCTGAAATAGTTGTATGTGTGCATTACAGAGAAAACTCAAGACAGAATTCAAAATAGTGATTTTATGGTGGCCTATTATGGTATTATATTACTGGTATTCATGCCCTACCTGCTAAACCAGTCCTGCTCTCTTTACTCGAGGCTCATTGTAAATGCAATGATTCAGAAACGCATTTGTAACGCTTACAAACAACGACGCTATTCATACCAAAAGTCAATAATACATTTAAGAGATCTTCAAGCTGTTAATAGAAATGAGGTACTAGATTCAGTACATGCATATCGTAAATACAATGATTCAGCAACTTATTTGTAAAGCTTGCAAACAATGGTGCTATTCTCAACAAAATCATTTAAATATATTCCCACCCAATTGACGCAAACGAGGTCCAGAGCAGGGTAAAGATTTGCGAGTGGATTGGTAGGTATAAACTGAAAAAAGCCTACCGTGGTTGTATGTGTGTGTATGTGAGTACATATCTCTCTGCGTGTGTGTCTACCTGTTGGTGTATGCACCCCATTGCTTGTCAGCCAGTGTCGGTTTGCTTAATAAGTATGTCTTAAAAGGATTAAAAAGTAATGGGCTCGACTTGTTCGACTAACAACTTTCAAGTAAATGCTCCACCATGGCCACTCACTAATGATAGAAACTAATGAAAGAAAACAGGAAAGAAGAAAGGCTACCGCCTTGTTTTTAGTTTTAGGCGAGAAATGTTTCCATTAGATAATGAAAAGTAAACCGTATTACTCTATACGAGGGACGTTCAATAAGTAATACCCCTGACCAACTTGCAGTTGTTTGATCTAGCTGAAATTTTGCATGTGCAATTATTTATATATCTCTATAGATTAAGTGAACTAATTGTGGTTTCTGATTTACATGTGTTTGAACTGAGTCAAGTGTGAAATGGAGCCTGTTGAGTGTCGAGCAGTGATCCGGTTTTTGTATTTGAAAGGACGCACGCCACGGGCGACTTTTGATGATATGAAAGTAACTTATGGTGATGATGCCCAATCATATGACCTTGTAAAACGCAGGCATCGTGAATTCAAACATGGTCGGAACTCTGTGGAAACAGCTCCCAGATCTGGTTGCCCCCTTCTGCCATTGATGAGGCATTTGTCCATCAAGTTGAGGCTGCCATTTTGGAAGATCGACGCATAACCATTCGCCAAATATCCCATGAGATCAAGATTAGTACCGGGTCTGTGGAAACTATCATTCATGACCATTTGCATATGCAAAAGGTGTCTGCCAGATGGATTCCCAGGTTGCTCACACCTTTCCAGAAGCAAGAACGCGTTGAGTGCTCGAGGATGAATTTGGAGATGTGCCAAGAAGATGAATCAAAATTTTTCAAAAGACTGATTACACAGGATAAAACCTGGGTCCATCACTATGATCCAACGTCCAGTCAATGCAGTGGAAGCAGCATGACTCACCTCCTCCAAAGAAGGCTAGGGTCATGCTCACAGTCTTCCGGGACCAGGACGAAGTAGTAATGACAGATTTCCTGGCAATGGGTACCACAATTACAGGAGCCTATTATGCTTCACTTTTGAGGAAATAAAGAGAAGCTATCAATATCAAGAGGCGGGGCAAGATCAGCAAAGGCATCCTCCTCCTGCAGGACAACGCTCCGGTCCACAACTCGCTTGTCGCCAGATCAGAAGCACAGGCGTGCGGCTATGAACTCCTCCCTTGCACCCTCTGATTTTCACCTCTTCCCAGCAATGAAGTTGTTTTTGAAAGGAAAGCGTTTCCCAGATGATGCACTCTTGATTTCTGAAGTCACGTCGTGGTTGGAGGACCAAGCTGGGGTCTTCTACAAAAACAGTCTCCAGAGCTGCATCAAACGATGGGACAAAAAAAGTAACTCTGGGTGGTTCCTATGTAGAAAATAACTAATAACTGTGCCAAGTTTCGTTGCTCTACTGATATGGGAAGTGGGTCAGCAGCATTACTTATTGAACGGCTCTCGTATCTCTAGCTAATTTTTCATACCGGACACTGTACATAGTCAAGACTAAAGAATGCCAGGACAAAAAATGAGAATTGTCAAGACTGGGATATCTGTGTTTAAACATCGTCTGATCGCTTCGGGTCTGACTGGGGTTAAAAAAAATAATATGAATTCGACATAATAATGATTGGTTTCAAATTTTGATACAAGTCAGCAATTTCAGGTGAGAGGGTAAATCGATTACATCGACACCAGTGCTCAGCTGTATGGACGAAGTTTCAACAATGTGGATGAAGTTGAAAAACACTGCTGTAAGCTTTTTGCCTCTAAAATCACCCAAACGGTACAAGTATGATACTGAGCTTTTCGTACAACGATGGTAACAGACAGTAGAATATATTGAGATATATTTTGAAGAATAAGTGGTTTTCGTATATAATTTGTTTCTAGTATCAGATAAAGCTTGAAATATGAGAAAATATTTGACCTATCTCATATTTGATTTCATCGTCGTTTTCATCCTTCTCTTACTACAATCACCGATTATCTTCACTATAACCACCATCACAACTAACACCTGTCTGTTTATTCGTTCTTACTTGAATGGAGCGCGTCTTCTCCAGTTTTGCCGATGATGTAATTTGTACTGATTATTTTTAAAATTTAATTTTTGTCTATTATTATTTGTTCATGGCACAAAGGTGGTATATTGGCGGGATTGTTGGAGAACTGGAAATACTGCCTTGCTGTATCTCTTTACAACCTGAGTTAAAACGCTACTGACGTCAACGTGGCTAATTCATCATTTCAGGGTTGATTAAGTAAAGTACCAGACAAGTACTGAGTTCGAAGTTAGAAGGTGGCAGCAACTTTACTTTAAGTAGAAATATATTTTTGCTTATGACAACCATCGACTATCAAACACCAAAGATGTCCACATTAGCACATGCGGTTAATCTACTTGGTACCTGTCAGACAGTTGAAAACATCTACGCAGGTTTGTTAGGATGTTGCAACCCACTCTCCTATCACATAGCCCCACGCAATCGAAACATCCATCTAAGACAGCATTTCAATCCCCTCCTAACACTAAAGCTCGAGACGTTCCCAGGAAAACCTCCAGACACTTGAAGTAATCCGACCGCCCTCCCCTGTCTGAAGGTACCGCCGTCACTGTTGCTCACATCTAGACCCACTAACTTACTTTCTGGATCCAGGAAGATTGCCTTTATTTACAAATTCAGATCTTTTCGGAAAAGCACTGCAGTACTACCACCGCCGCCTCCCGATCGACAAGGTAAGGTGCTGTCAGCAGATGGAGCACCTTACCAGCGGAACGAGATCCCTCCGCAGAAATCGGAGTTGTATGCCGACCAGCTTGTTCAGGCAACGTAAGGGGCAAGGGTCGATGATCAAGCGGTAGTAGATGACCGATGTGATGTACGCATTCTCCCCCTCTGCTCGACCTTTCAGGAACAGCTTCCTCTCGATCAATTTCTGGGTGAGATTCGCTACCCTGTTCGTCGCTTCGTTCCAGTTTTTCTCCACCTGGATATATACATATATACACACACGCACATGCCCGCTTTCACAACCTTGTGAACGTCTTGCGCAGAAAGAGTTCAAGAGCAGACATGACAACGTAGCGCAGAACCTTCACTAACTACAATGTCGGAAGTATGGATACGAGGTAATGGGAGCTTGCCACCAAAATACTCCAGAAAACGTAAAGGACCAAAAGGAGAAGGTAAAAATCCTCTGGGACTTTGACTTAGAGCACCGAAGGCAGGACAATGTAACCTTCAGGAGGGAAATACAAGAGTGCCTAATAACAGAAGAGGCACTACCACAAGATCAACATATTATGAAAGAAAGGGAAGAGATCGATAAATATGGAGACCTGGGAATAAAAATCGCTATGTTGTGGTAGCTACGACAGTCAAATATAAAGGTTGTCCCTATTACCATGAGCATAGGCTTCAATACCACACAACATGAAGAAATATCTGGAAAATTTAGAAATACCGTACAATCTAGGAATATTGCAAAACACGGCATTACTTGGAATAGAGGCATATTGCGTAAGATACTGACTCTCTGAGATCCTTGTTGTAACGTGACCGACAATACAAACCTCCAGTAGACACAATATCTTCAAATTCACGATATCTTCAAATTCACAATATCAACAAATTCACGATTTTGGATACTCTGTTACGTCATAAATAATAATAATAATAATATTAATAATAATAATAATAATACTTGTTTCAAATTTGCCACAAGAGTAGCCATTATGGGGGAGGGGATGAGTCGATTACATCGACCCCAGTGTTCAACTGGTACTTATTTTATCTGGTCCGAAAAGATGAAGGGCAAAGCCGACCTCTGCAGGATTTGAACTGAGAACGTAGCAACATGCGAAATACCTCCAAGCACTTTTCTCTGCGTGCTATCGATTCTGTCGGCTGGCTGCCAAACTAATAATAATAATATAGGTGTTTTCTATCTAGTTTCGATTCTTTGCCATCAAATTTGAATTCTTTGCTATCAAATTTGAATTTTTCAATTGGTGCTCAAGCCTTGACTACATCAGCCGCAAGGGAATACATGTCTATCTTATCTAACTCGTCCAGTAGAGCCCACTGTTGCTCGAACTTCGATCTAACCCCGAGCTTGGGACAACAAACTTCAGTTGGATAAACTCGACTAGTAAGCTCTTTGCTCTTTATAATCGTTTTATGAAGTCACTTTTTTGTTAAAATATTGTTCAAGCGAATGGACTTGTTCTTTTAAGAGGGATCGCAGGTTCGAATCTCAGCTTGGGCGATGTGTGTGTTTATGAGCGGAACATCTAAGCTCCACACTCGGTTATCCAAGGCGAGGCAAAGAACGAGCCGGAGCTTTACCAATTGATATCTGAAAAGTTCGATGGAATATCTCATAGCTTCTACCAAAAGATGCTCCGTTACGTCTGAACTAGAGGAGATCATAAACGAATGATTCTTTTTCTATTGTTTGCATGTGTTTGAACAGTTCATTCAAGATAATTTGTACATGCAACATTTTTTGCGAGAAATATCAGTTAGGAAAATTTAAAAACCCTTATCTCAGGATAGCTAATAAACCTGGTCTGATTTTAATCAACAATTGTTGATCATAACTTTTAATCATAAGGGTAATTTCACCCCTCCCCAAAATTGCTTTAAAGCGTGGGTTTATGCTACACCATCCGTGGTATGTCTTTTAACTAGACTGTCTATTGTACATGGCATGCACGTGTCTTAGACGACACATGGACACATTCAGGCAGGTTGTTATATCAGGATTAGTATGAGCTCATTTTTTCCTTTATGCCTACGTATGGTAAATTGCTACATTATAAAGCTTACTATTCGAGTTTATCCAACTCAAGTTTGTTGTCCCAAGCTCGGGGTAAGATGGAAGTTCGAGTAACAGCAGGGATCCACTGAACGAGTTAGATAAGATAGACATGTATTCCCTTACGGCTGATGTAGTTTAACTCTGTTTTTGTTTTTTTCAAGGCTTGAGCACCAACTGAAAAATTCAAATTTGATTGCAAAGAATCGAAACTAGATCGAAAACATCTATAAAATAAATCCACATCATATTGGCGTAAGCGAAGCTGTGAAGTACGAATTTTTGTTTTCGAACCATATGGTCAGGTTTCAGTTCTAATGCGTGGCATCTTCGGTAACTTGCTTATATTATACCCCAGGGCTGGGGAAAGCCTTATGAATGATTCGGTAGAGGGAAATTGAAAGAAGCCAATGAACGCTGGCATGTGTATGTATGTATATATCTATGTGTGTGCGCCTTCCTATTTCTGCTTGCATCCCACTGTTTTGTGAGTCACTGCTGGTTTGTTTACGTTCCTCTAACTAGACGGTTACGCATAACAGACTAAAAACATAAGTACCTGATGAAGGAACTAATGAAGGAAAACAGGAAAAAAGACTACCGGCATAATTCTAGTTTAAGACAGGAAATGTTTCCCTTGGATAAAGAAAAATAAACCGTATTACACCCAACATCTTTAAATAATTTCGTATGGGACACAACGTAATCTAGGCCACGAAAACAAAATAACGGAACTGGCAAGACTGGGACGCCTGTTTTTAAACGTTTGCTCGCATTAGGTCTGACTGGATTTAAACAAAAATATTATTTGGAAATAATAGTAATGATTGTTTCAAATTTTGGCAGAAGGCCAACAACTTTAGATGAGAGGTAAGTCGATTGCATCAACCTCAGTTTTAATCTGATACTTATGTTATCAATGTCGAAATGATGAAGCGCATAATCCACCTCAGCGGAATTAGATCTCAGAATATAGCGCCGGGCGAATTCCCACTAAGCATTTTGCCCAGTGTTGTAACGATTTTGCGAATTAGCGGTCTTAGTTGTTAATAAAAAAATATTACTATTTCCTCATTAGCCACAAGGGCTTACATAAAACAACATCAAAGGACAAGACAGGACGATACAACGGGTTTTAATACATGTAAACAGTGGATTACAAGAAAATTGAGCAGACCGGTAAGTTGATCTTCGTCGACGCCCAGATTTTCACCGAGAACGTCGTTGCACTTTTCCTCCACTAACCCTCTATAGAACGCTAAAGTTGAACTACCACCGATCACATTGCCCGACTGGCAGAGGGCTGTGAGCGCTTGAGGGCACTCGAGGTGCCAAGCGTCCTCCTCGGTCTACACCTGATACAGAATTTCAGCTCAATCAAAGATACGAGCTGTGGGAGAGCGTGTCTAACAAACGGCGACCACATCTGCTCACCGTCAAAGTATCGCTGGAGATGTCACAGTCTGAACGGATGTCTGCTCACCAGTAAACACGGCATACCCAGGCCCCCATTCAGCGGCTGTTAACAGCAGATGGAGCGCCTGCCTAGCAGCACGCGTCCTAGTCATAGGAAGTAGGAGTGTAAGCGCACCTGCTTGTTCAGCCAACATTGGGGAAAGGGACGACGGTAAAGTGGTAGTAGGTGTCGGATGCCATGTATGCATTTTCTACCTCAGCTCGATTTTTCAGTGACAGCTTCCTATAAGCCGATTTTTGGGTGAGATTGGCTACCCTGTTCGTCACCTCGTCTCAGTTTTTCTCCACCTGGAAGTCCGGACTGAATCAGATCCCGAGCAATTTAATGGCACCATCTGTCCAGCACGCCACGACTCTGTGGTACGGCATGGTCTTCCTGTACTGCTGCCGAGTTGCAAGTCCACTGACTTTGCCGCGTTAATTTTTGTTCCTGTCACCGCTTCATATTCATTTAGTGCCGCGCCTATCAGCTCTGTATCGCTATATCGGTGACGTCGTCGGCATATGCAGACACGCTTCTCCCACATTCTACATTACGCGGGACACACATCAATGCCTCCAGCTTCCGCAGCAGTGGCTCAAGTGTCAGTACATACAGAATGGAGGAGAGAGGACACCCATAACGGACCGGGCGCAAGATGCCAAATAGTTCTTACAAGTAATCATTCACCCGAACAACCGAGTTCATGCTGCTGTACAAAGCAGTGATCCAACCGCGAAAAACCGGAGTGAAAGCGGTTGCCGTGAGAACAGCAGCCTGAGACTGATCTAAATTGATTAGAACCTCATCCATGTAACCTTCGTTACCCACCCTCTCTATGATGTAGCGCATAAGGTGGAGGTTGTCGCGAATAGTCCTGGTTGGGATGGCGCATGGTTCGCCTTGCTAAATCAGCCACGCCAATCAGCTTATCCACAACATGCGCCAACCACTTGACAAACTCTTGGGCCAAAATTTTCAGTTCTGCTTTGAGTAGGTTGATGGGCCTGAGGTTCTCTACCATGTCCCCTTTGTTTGGGTCCTTTCTCAATAGTGCCACTGCCCCTCGGCAAACAAAAGTGGGAATTCTCCAGTTTTGTTTCCAGTTGTGGTAGACGTCTACTAAGAAGCCTGCAAACAAGTATGGCATAGAAATATAAAGCTCATAGAGCAAACTATCCAAACCCGGTGATCTGCCTCTCGCACGGCTCTTCATCGACTCCCATATTTCCGCGGCTGTTATCAGCATTTCGCAACACTTCAACTCGCTCGTCGAGAGACGCGGCAGACCGTCCAGGTAGACACCGGTGTCTGCCCTGTTATACATCCTACTACTCGTCCCGAACAGTCGAGCAAATATGCTGCTGAACGCCCGCACATATCTCTTTTAGTGCAAACATCTCGCGTCCGTTCTGGTCCACTAAATACCGAATGGTGGCTTTGTTGCCATGCTTTACCTCCGCAACTCGGGCTCATTGAGCGGCTTTCGTTCCTTCCTCGCTTAGTGAACATGCCTTAGCTCTGACAAAAACAACCTTCGTGTTTGGCGTCGAAATATTGGACGAGAGCCTATCTCGCCGCAAACACGTCGAGTGCGACGCCTTTCCTAAGTTCTTCATCTGATTTTCTAACTAAATCTCCCTGTATTCTATTACTTTCTCCCGCTAACGCCTTACTAAACGTAATGGATTCTACTATTATTTATCTTTTAACAGCAAACCACCAGTTGTTGTTGATGATGATTACCTCCGTCAACGATCTCTTAACTAAAACGCTAATGCAGTCTCTGCAAGCTTGACACGCCGGTAACGACGTGTTCAGCTTCCAGTAACTGAGACCCTGTCTACGAAACTTATCTTCATCGACCATACAGATCACGAATTTGTGGCCTGTGTAGCGGACAATGTGAAATTGTGGACGACCTATACTATCTTTATCCGCTGCCCTACAGAATACTCAAAGTACGATCTAGATGGCCCGATGCGTTGTCCAATCCACGTTAGCACATTCGGATAATCTAGTCGGTACTGTCTGACAGGTGAAAACATCTGAGCAGGTTTGTTAGGATGTTGCAACCCACTCTCCTATCTGATAGCTCCACGCAATCGAAACATTTATCTAGGACAGCGTTCCAATCTCCTACTAATACTAAAGCTCGAGACGTTCCCAGGAAAACCTCCAGACACTTGAAGTAATCCGACCGCCCTCCCCTGTCTGAAGGTACCGCCGTCACTGCTGCTCACATCTAGAAACACTAACTTACTTTCTGGATCCAGGAAGATTGCCTTTATTTACAAATCAGATCTTTTCGGAAAAGCACTGCAGTACCACCAACACGGAGATAGAAAAATCGCTTATCCACCGAAAGTGTTATGAGGTCTTGCGGGGTGGAAACTCTGGTTTCACTAATGGCTGCTACTTCTACACTGAGGGACCTCAGGTCATTTAAAAGGTGACCTCGTTTCCAAGGCGACCCGGGGCCCCGGGCATTTATGCAACCTTTACTGAGCCTAATCCAGGACTGCAGCTGAGGCAAATATACCAGCTGTGGAAGAGCGAGTCTAACAAACGGCGACCAAACCTGCTTATAGTCAAGGAGACGCTGGAGATGTTGCAGTCTGAGCGGATGTCTGTGCATCATCAACCACGGCAGGCCTAAGCCGCCATTCAGCGGTTGCTGACAGCAGATGGAGCACCTTACCAGCGGAACGCGATCCCTCCACAGAAATTGGATGTGTATGCCAACCAGCATGTTCAGGCAACTTAAGGGACAAGTGTCGATAGTCAAGCGGTAGTAGGTGACCGATGTGATGTACGCATTCTCCCCCTCTGCTCGACCTTTCAGGAACAGCTTCCTCTCGGCCGATTTCTTGGTGAGATTGGCTACTCTGATCGTCACCTCGTCCCAGTTTTTCTCCACCTGAATATATACATATATACACACACGCACATGCCCGCTTTCACAAGCTTGTGAACGTCTTGTGCAGAAAGAGTACAAGAGCAGACATGACAACGTAGCGCAGAAACTTCACTAGCTACAATGCCGGAAGTATGGATACGAGGTAATGGGAGCTTGCCATCAACATACTCCAGAAAAGGTAAAGAACCAAAAGCAGAAGGTAGAAATCCTCTGGGACTTTGACTTAGAGCACCGAAGGCAGGACAATGTAACCTTCAGGAGGGAAATACAAGAGTGCCTAATAACAGAAGAGGCACAACACAAGATCAACATATTATGAAAGAAAGAGAAGAGATCGATAAATATGGAGACGTGAGAATTGAAATCGCCATGTTGTGGCAGCTACGACAGTCAAATATAAAGGTTGTCCCAATTATCATCGGAGTATTGGATTCAGTACCAAAACAACATGAATAAATATCTGGAAAATTTAGAAATACCGTACAATGTAGGTATATTGCAAAACACGGCATTACTGGGAACAGCACGCATATTGCTTAAGATACTGTCTTTCTGAGATCCTTGTTGTAACGTGACCGACAATACAAACCCCCGGTAGACACAATATCTTCAATCAAGAAAAGCACGATTTTGGATACTGTGTTACGTCTGAAGTGATAATTATAATAATAATAATAATAATAATAATAATAATAATATTAATTTTGTTGTATTTAGGAACGGTCATTTTGCCAGTTTAGCCAATATAACACACGCACTATATATTTGGTGTTAATTTGCCTCAGCTTTATTTAATTTTTACATTAATTTTAATCTTATTTTGGCCAGACACATTCGTCATACTTCTGTGAGCTCGTCTGCGGTTCTTTGCTTACTTCTTTCTTGTTTGTGTGTCTTTCCTTACTAACAGTCAGCCGATTTTGTATTTTAAATTTTGTAATTTAAATAGAAACACATCTGTTTCAACACACGATTTCTCATCAAGAATCTTGCAAAACAAATATATAAACGTAATAATAATAATAATAATAAAAATAATAATAATGATAATAATGATAATAATAATAATAATAATGATATTAAAAATAACAATAATAATTATTATTATTATTATTATTATTATTATTATTATTATTATTATAATAAAGCCATAACTGAGGACAGCCACAGAAAGAAGAAAGGCCTCTGTATGGCCTGGATTGACTACAAAAAGGCGTTTGATAGCATCCCCCACACATGGATCCTCGAAACACTAGCCATTAACAAAGTAGCACCAACAATCATAAAATTCATAGAGCACTCTATGAATAAATGGCAAACAGTCCTACACCTCCAAACAAAAGAGGGACTCATGAAAACCAAAGACATCCCCATTAGAAGAGGAATATTCCAGGGAGACACGCTCTCTCCACTCCTTTTCTGCTTGGCACTGTCACCTCTATCTGATATGCTAAATAGAACTGGATGCGGATATAAATGTTACGGCAAAACGATCAGCCACCTTTTATATATGGATAACCTAAAACTATACGCTGCAAATGACAAGCAGCTGGAAACACTATTAAAGACAGTTCATGGATTTACCAAAGAAATAGATATGAAATTTGGATTACAAAAATGCGCCAAAGTAACCATGAAAAGAGGAAAGCTAGTAAAGAGTAACAACATCACACTAGATAAAACCAATGAAATAAAAGAATTAGACCAAAGCCAAATTTACAAATACTTAGGAATCCATGAACTAGATAAGACACAACACACACAAATGAAAGAGAAAATAAAAAAAGAATATTATAGACGAGTTAGATCAATACTAAACACAGAGCTCAATGCTAAAACAAGATAATAGGTATCAACACTTTAGCTGTCCCAGTTATAAGTTACAGCTACAATATCCTTAACTGGACACGAAATGAACTGACCAAAATAGATAGGAAAACAAGAAAAATAATGACAGGATCTAGGATGCATCACCCAAAATCTGACATAGAAAGACTATATATACAAAGTATAGAAGGTGGTAGAGGCCTTATACAGCTGGAAAACTACTATAAAATAACCTCCATAGGAATGCAAAAATATCTACTTCAGAAGGAAGGAAAACTGATCCAGATAGCGGCAAAACACGAGCAAAACAAAAAACTGTTCTCAGTATTTAAGGAAGCTGTCAAATACAAACAAGAAATCATACCACCTAATAAATATGAAGAAGAAGAAGAAGAAGAAGAAGAAGATGAAGAAACAACAAAAGCTATAAAACAAATGAAATCCAAACTAAAAATAGAACCGCAACGAACAATGATAAAACGATGGCAAGAAAAGCCCCTTCATGGTAAATACTGGACTAAACTAAACGCAAAAGAAATAGACAAAGAAAAATCCCAGCAATGGTTGAGAAGCTCAGGACTCAAAGCAGAAACAGAGGGATTTTTAATTGCAGCACTAGACCAAAGCCTCCCCACCAGAAATTACCAAAAACATGTAATGAAAAGAAATATTACAAGTAACTGCAGAATATGTGGAGATGGACAAGAAACAATAAATCATATTATCTCTAGCTGCTCAGTCTTGGCTATGAAGGAATATATTCACAGACATGACAGAGTTGGAACCTACATACACTGGAAGCTATGCCAACATTATGGAATAACAACAGAAAAAAGATGGTATAGGCACACACCAGAAAAGGTCACAGAAAACGAGAAAGCAACCATACTCTGGGATATGCCGATACACACAGATAGAGAAATTAAGGCCAACAGACCAGATATAGTTGTCAGAGATCATGAAGAAAAAAGATGCTTTCCAATTGATGTATCAATACCGGCAGATGACAACGTGTCTCTAAAAGAAATGGAGAAACTTTCAAAATACAAAGACCTGGAAATGGAGGTAACCAGAATGTGGAATCTAAAAACAGAAACAATTCCTATCATAGTAGGCATGATAAAAAAATATTCAGACAAATACATAACAAAAACACCAGGACTTACAAACACATATAACATACAGAAAATTGCACTACTAGGCACTGCACACATTCTACGCAGAACACTTTCCATACAATAACCATCAGAGCATCACAACAAATCACAGCACATACCCAAGGCACACAGAGCTGCACTCGGTAGTGAAGTGAAAGCACGCTATAAAAAATAAAACTACTGTTATAATAATAATAATAATAATGATGATGATGATAATAATAATAATAATAGTAATAGAAATAATAATAATAATAATAATAATAATATTAATAATAATAATAATAATATTAATAATATTATTAATATAATAATAATAATAATAATAATAATAATAATAATAATAATAATAATAATAATGGTATTAACAGTAATAATAATAATAATAATAATAATAATAATAATGATACTAATAATAATAATAGTAATAATAATAATAATAATGATAAAAAATAATAATAATAATAATAATAATGATAATAATAATTCATTCTTTTATGGGCTACAAGGGCTAATATAAATTATACATAAAAGACAACACAAGACGTTACAAAGGATTTTCACATTCCTGTAAACATTAAATAACAATCCAGAAGTAACAAGTAAAACTCCCAATAGTGGTAGGCTCTTTAATGGTTACTCGTGGGAAAAGCAACAAAAGCCACGGGTGCCTGATCAACTGAGCAAGAGCCCTTCTCCTTTTATTCTTTTTACAGGTGTATTCTCAGAATTGGTCCATTTACACTGGCCATTTATCTCACATCCACCTACATTTCAAGAAATTTGATAGAAGACAAGATTTCCCTCTTCACCCTCCCTTTCCTTCTCAAGTGAGACTTGAAGTTGATGAGGGTTCGGCCAAAGACGAAAGTGTTTGTCTTTAGCCCTTTCAAACGTGTCCACCACACTACCTCTTTCTCTACAACCACCAGATAAATAAAAAAATTGCCTGCCCCTCCCGGTTAAAGGGGGGTAGCGGGGTAATCTTCACTATCGATTCAGCTTATAGCCGGATCTGTCTTACACGCGACAGCAGCTAATAATAACAATAATAATGCTTCCAAATTTTCCCACAAGGCCAGCGATTTAGAGAAATGAGGTAGGTTGATTTCCTCGACCCCATTGCTCAGCAGGTTTGTGAGGCTTTTACTACCCACTTTACTACCGGTTATCCCCCACACAGTCAAATTGTGGCTCTACGAAGGCGTTTAAATCGCCCACTAAAACAGGAATTCCTACGAAAACCTACAGACGCATGAAAAAGGCTTGTTGTCCTGCTCCTGTCTGAGCGTAAATCACCGAAAATCGACATGAACGCTTGTCAGTCAGAGTCTAACTTCACTGAGAGCCACTACATCTACACTTCGTGATCTGAGGTTGCTGAGTAGATGACTATGTTTTATAGGCGACCCCAAATCACGTGCATTTATACGGACTATCCTAAGGATAACTGTTATGTGCGTTGGTACGTTGTTTGTTGGTGTGATAAAACTGGGCCGCGTTATCTGTATGGTTATATATGCGTTCCTTCAGGTCTTTATTGTTCTTGCTTATTGCTGTGTAGTTGATGATGTTTGACATTTGCTGGTGTTGGAATGTGCGATCTGAGATTTGTGTGTGCGAATTATGTTGTGCTCGTGGGGGTTGTGTTTTTTATAATAGTGGTGGTGATGGTAGCGATGGGAATGATGCTGACATTACTGGTGACGCTGCTGTTTTGGGCGGTGGTGGGGGTTATGTGTGTATTTATTCACAAAGATATTTTCCAGCTCTGATCATACCTGCCAGATTTTGTGTTCGTATGTCTATATTTTATTTCCTTTTATTTTATCAGACCTGCCAACTTTTTGACATTTAGGCTCTTCGTCGTCCCCATGGCCACAGGACATGTCTGACTGTTACGAACACGAGTGGGACATCACTTTGGGAGACTTTTACCGTTGTTCTGTTGATAATAAATTTCTTATATTGGGTAATTCTGATGCTGTTGTTTTCGCTGTTGTCTGATATGTGAAAGACTTAGATGTTCGTGAATTCCCTGTTTTGTTCGCTGCTGTTGCCTTCACTGCTCTTGTTCATGTTGTTAAGATTAATGAGGTCGGTGCTGCTATGATTACTGGTAAAGCTAATGATACTGTTGTTTTTGCAGCTGTAGTGGTCAGCGGTATTAGCTGGTGCTGTTGCTGAGTGTTGTTGTGGTGGTGGTGTCGGCAAAGGCGGTGTTCTCTATTCTCTCTTTTGTTGTGCGGAAAAAGACCTTGAGATGATTTGTGTCTCCAGAATTCAAAATAGTGATTTTATGGTGGCCTATTATGGTATTATATTACTGGTATTCATGCCCTACCTGCTAAACCAGTCCTGCCCTCTTTATTCAATGCACATAGTAAATGCAATGACTCAGAAACGGATATGTGACGCTTACAAACAACGACGCTATTCATACCAAAAGCCAATAATACATTTAAGAGATCCTCAAGCTGTTAATAGAAATGAGGTACCAGATTCAGTACATGCACATCGTAAATACAATGATTCAGCAACTTATTTGTAAAGCTTGCAAACAATGGTGCTATTCTCAACAAAATCATTTAGATATATTCCCACCCAATTGACGCAAACGAGGTCCAGAGCAGGGTAAAGATTTGCGAGTGTATTGGGAGGTAAAAACTGAAAAAAGCCTACCGTGGTTGTATGTGTGTGTATGTGAGTACATATCTCTCTGCTCGTCAGCCAGTGTCGGTTTGCTTAATAAGTATGTCTTAAAAGGATTAAAAAGTAATGGGCTCGACTTGTTCGACTAAAACCTTTCAAGTAAATGCTCCACCATGACCACTCTCTAATGATAGAAACCAATGAAAGAAAACAGGAAAGAAGAAAGGCTACCGCTATGTTTTTAGTTTTAGACGAGAAATGTTTCCATTAGATAAAGAAAAATAAACCGTTTCACACTATACGAGGGACGTTCAATAAGTAATGCCCTTGACCAACTTGCAGTTGTTTGATCTAGCTGAAATTTTGCAAGTGCAATTATTTATATATCTCTATAGATTAAGTGAACTAATTGTGGTTTCTGATTTACATGTGTTTGAACTGAGTCAAGTGTGAAATGGAGCCTGTTGAGTGTCGAGCAGTGATCCGGTTTTTGTATTTGAAAGGACGCACGCCACGGGCGACTTTTGATGATATGAAAGTAACTTATGGTGATGATGTCCCATCATATGACCTTGTAAAACGCTGGCATCGTGAATTCAAACATGGTCGGAACTCTGTGGAAACAGCTCCCAGATCTGGTCGCCCCCTTCTGCCATTGATGAGGCAACTGTCCGTCAAGTTGAGGCTGCCGTGTTTGGAAGATCGACGCATAACTATTCGCCAAATAGCCCATGAGATCAAGATTAGTACCGGGTCTGTGGAAACTATCATTCATGACCATTTGCATATGCAAAAGGTGTCTGCCAGATGGATTCCCAGGTTGCTCACACCTTTCCAGAAGCAAGAACGCGTTGAGTGCTCGAGGATGAATTTGGAGATGTGCCAAGAAGATGAATCAAAATTTTTCAAAAGACTAATTACACAGGATAAAACCTGGGTCCATCACTATGATCCAACGCCCAGTCAATGCAGTGGAAGCAGCATGACTCACCTCCTCCAAAGAAGGCAAGGGTCATGCTCACAGTCTTCTGGGACCAGGACGGAGTAGTAATGAGAGATTTCCTGGCAAAGGGTACCACAATTACAGGAGCCTATGATGCTTCACTTTTGAGGAAATTAATAGACGCTATCAAAATCAAGAGGCGGGGCAAGATCAGCAAAGGCATCCTCCTCCTGCAGGACAACACTCCGGTCCACAACTCGCTTGTCGCCAGATCAGAAGCACAGGCGTGCGACTATGAACTGCTATGGGAACTGCTATGGGAAGTGGATCAGGGGCATCACTTATGGAACGGCTCTCGTATCTCTAGCTAATTATTCATACCGGACACTGTACATAGTCAAGACTAAAGAATGCCAGGACAAAAAGTGAGAATTGTCAAGACTGGGATATCTGTGTTTAAACATCGTCTGATCGCTTCGGGTCTGACTGGGGTTAAAAACAATAATATGAATTCGACATAATAATGATTGGTTTCAAATTTTGATACAAGTCAGCAATTTCAGATGAGAGGGTAAATCGATTACATCGACACCAGTGCTCAGCTGTAATGGACGAAGTTTCAACAATATGGATGAGGTCGAAAAACACTGCTGTAAGCTTTTTGCCACTAAAATTACCCAAACGGTACAAGTATGATACTGAGCATCTCGTACAACGATGGTAACAGACAGTAAAATATATTGAGATATATTTTGAAGTATAAGTGGTTTTCGTATGTAATTTGTTTCTAGTATCAGATAAAGCTTGAAATATGAGAAAATATTTCAAGACGTTCCCAGGAAAACCTCCAGACACTTGAAGTAATCCGACCGCCCTCCCCTGTCTGAAGGTACCGCCGTCACTCCTGCTCACATCTAGAAACACTAACTTACTTTCTGGATCCAGGAAGATTGCCTTTATTTACAAATCCAGATCTTTTCGGAAAAGCACTGCAGTACCACCACCGCCCCCTCCCGGCCAACACGGAGATAGAACAATCGCTTATCCACCGAAAGTGTTATGAGGTCCTGTGTGTTGGAAACTCTGGTTTCACTAATGGCTGCTACTCCTACACAGAGGAACCTCAGGTCATTTAAAATGTGACCTCGTTTCCAAGGCGACCCGAGGCCCCGAGCATTTATGCAACCTTTACTGAGCCTAATCCAGGACTGCAGCTGAGGCAAAGATACCAGCTGTGGAAGAGCGAATCTAACAAACGGCGACCAAACCTGCTTACAGTCAAGGAGACGCTGGAGATGTTGCAGTCTGAGCGGATGTCTGTGCATCATCAACCACGGCAGGCCTAAGCCGCCATTCAGCGGTTGCTGACAGCAGATGGAGCACCTTACCAGCGGAACGCGATCCCTCCACAGAAATTGGATGTGTATGCCGACCAGCATGTTCAGGCAACTTAAGGGACAAGTGTCGACAGTCAAGCGGTAGTAGGTGACCGATGTGATGTACGCATTCTCCCCCTCTGCTCGACCTTTCAGGAACAGCTTCCTCTCGGCCGATTTCTTGGTGAGATTGGCTACTCTGATCGTCACCTCGTCCCAGTTTTTCTCCACCTGAATATATACATATATACACCCACGCACATGCCCGCTTTCACAAGCTTGTGAACGTCTTGTGCAGAAAGAGTACAAGAGCAGACATGACAACGTAGCGCAGAACCTTCACTAGCTACAATGCCGGAAGTATGGATACGAGGTAATGGGAGCTTGCCATCAACATACTCCAGAAAAGGTAAAGAACCAAAAGCAGAAGGTAGAAATCCTCTGGGACTTTGACTTAGAGCACCGAAGGCAGGACAATGTAACCTTTAGGAGGGAAATACAAGAGTGCCTAATAACAGAGGAGGCACAACACAAGATCAACATATTATGAAAGAAAGAGAAGAGATCGATAAATATGGAGACGTGAGAATTGAAATCGCCATGTTGTGGCAGCTACGACAGTCAAATATAAAGTTTGTCCCTATTATCATCGGAGTATTGGATTCAATACCAAAACAACATGAATAAATATCTGGAAAATTTAGAAATACCGTACAATGTAGGTATATTGCAAAACACGGCATTACTGGGAACAGCACGCATATTGCTTAAGATACTGTCTTTCTGAGATCCTTGTTGTAACGTGACCGACAATACAAACCCCCGGTAGACACAATATCTTCAATCAAGAAAATCACGATTTTGGATACTGTGTTACGTCTGAAGTGATAATTATAATAATAATATAATAATAATAATAATAATAATAATAATAATAATAATTTTGTTGTATTTAGGAACGGTCATTTTGCCAGTTTAGCCAATAATAACACACGCACTATATATTTGGTGTTAATTTCCCTCAGCTTTATTTATTTTTTACATTAATTTTAATCTTATTTTGGCCAGATACTTTCGTCATACTTCTGTGAGCTCGTCTGCGGTTCTTTGCTTATTTCTTTCTTGTTTGTGTGTCTTTCCTTACTAACGGTCAGCCAATTTTGTATTTTAAATTTTGTAATTTAAATAGAAACACATCTGTTTCAACACACAATTTCTCATCAAGAATCTTGCAAAACAAATATATAAACGTAATAATAATAATAATAATAATGATAATAATGATAATAATAATAATAATAATAATAATAATGATATTAATAATAACAATAATAATAATAATAATGATATTAATAATAACAATAATAATAATAATAATAATAATAATAATAATAATAATAATAATTATTATTATTATATTATTATTATTATAATAAAGCCATAACTGAAGACAGCCACAGAAAGAAGAAAGGCCTCTGTATGGCCTGGATTGACTACAAAAAGGCGTTTGATAGCATCCCCCACACATGGATCCTCGAAACACTAGCCATTAACAAAGTAGCACCAACAATCATAAAATTCATAGAGCACTCTATGAATAAATGGCAAACAGTCCTACACCTCCAAACAAAAGAGGGACTCATGAAAACCAAAGACATCCCCATTAGAAGAGGAATATTCCAGGGAGACACGCTCTCTCCACTCCTTTTCTGCTTGGCACTGTCACCTCTATCTGATATGCTAAATAGAACTGGATGCTGATATAAATGTTACGGCAAAACGATCAGCCACCTTTTATATATGGATGACCTAAAACTATACGCTGCAAATGACAAACAGCTGGAAACACTATTAAAGACAGTTCATGGATTTACCAAAGAAATAGATATGAAATTTGGATTAGAAAAATGCGCCAAAGTAACCCTGAAAAGAGGAAAGCTAGTTAAGAGTAACAACATCACACTAGATAAAACCAATGAAATAAGAGAATTAGACCAAAGCCAAATTTACAAATACTTAGGAATCCATGAACTAGATAAGACACAACACACACAAATGAAAGAGAAAATAAAAAAAGAATATTATAGACGAGTTAGATCAATACTAAAAACAGAGCTCAATGCTAAAAACAAGATAATAGGTATCAACACTTCAGCTGTCCCAGTTATAAGTTACAGCTACAATATCCTTAACTGGACACGAAATGAACTGACCAAAATAGATAGGAAACAAGAAAAATAATGACAGGATCTAGGATGCATCACCCAAAATCTGACATAGAAAGACTATATATACAAAGTATAGAAGGTGGTAGAGGCCTTATACAGCTGGAAAACTACTATAAAATAACCACCATAGGACTGCAAAAATATCTACTTCAGAAGGAAGGAAAACTTATACAAATAGCGGCAAAACACGAGCAAAACAAAAAACTGTTCTCAGTATTTAAGGAAGCTGACAAATACAAACAAGAAATCATACCACCTAATAAATATGAAGAAGAAGAAGATGAAGAAACAACAAAAGCTATAAAACAAATGAAATCCAAACTAAAAATAGAACAGCACGAACCATGATAAAACGATGGCAAGAAAAGCCCCTTCATGGTAAATACTGGACTAAACTAAACGCAAAAGAAATAGACAAAGAAAAATCCCAGCAATGGTTGAGAAGCTCAGGACTCAAAGCAGAAACAGAGGGATTTTTAATTGCAGCACAAGACCAAAGCCTCCCCACCAGAAATTACCAAAAACATGTAATGAAAAGAAATATTACAAGTAACTGCAGAATATGTGGAGATGGACAAGAAACAATAAATCATATTATCTCTAGCTGCCCAGTCCTGGCTAAGAAGCAATATATTCACAGACATGACAAGGGTTGGAACCTACATACATTGGAAGCTATGCCAAAATTATGGAATAACAACAGAAAAATGATGGTATAGGCACACACCAGAAAAGGTCACAGAAAACGAGAAAGCAACCATACTCTGGGATATGCCGATACACACAGATAGAGAAATTAAGGCCAACAGACCAGATATAGTTGTCAGAGATCATGAAGGAAAAAAATGCTTTCTAATTGATGTATCAATACCGGCTGATGACAACGTGTCTCTAAAAGAAATGGAGAAACTCTCAAAATACAAAGACCTGGAAATAGAGGTAACTAGAATGTGGAATCTGAAAACAGAAACAATTCCTATCATAGTAGGTGCATTGGGCATGATAAAAAAATATTCAGACAAATACATAACAAAAACACCAGGACTTACAAACACATATAACATACAGAAAATTGCACTACTAAGCACTGCACACATTCTACGCAGAACACTTTCCATACAATAACCATCAGAGCATCACAACAAACCACAGCACATACCCAAGGCACACAGAGCTGTGCTCGGTAGTGAAGTGAAAGCACGCTATAAAAATGATAATAATAATAATAATAATAAAAATATTAAGTAGCTTCTGATCTTAACTGATTGGAAGTGTTATCATATTCATTGTTTTGTCTGGGTATAAAAGATGGGCTACAGCATATATTCTGCTCAATACCACAGATTTTGCTTGTCAGTTTTTGATCCTAACCAGTTGAGTATGTCCCTGGGTGTCTGACGATATGTGCACCTCTGATCACGAGCAGAAGTAGTGGGGGAGCATCATAGCCATGTGTTGAGATGGATTCTTCGGGGTTTGAAGAATTCACCTCTGGAAACATGGGTGTTCGTTCACCATACTTAAACAACCTTTATTCAGGGAACTTTTGAGCGGGATGGGTTACTCGACCAGAAGAAAATTCTAACTGGGCCCCAACTGCAAGGTCATGTGGTGTTTATCTTGATATGAGATCACCATGTTGCGCACATGTGGTTGTGATGCATGTGCCTAATGTACCCTTATCAGACGGGTAGTTATGATGGGTATACTGGGCATCGTATATTTTACCCCAGTGTCACTTTGATGGCATGCACTGCTCTATCACTTAATAATAATAATAGTAATAATAATAATAATAATAATAATAATAATAATAATAATAATAATAATAATAATAATAATAATAATGGTTTCAAATTTTGACATACTTTTATCACCATCAAATTATTTTCCATCTGAAGCAATGTATCGATCCAGACGCATTTTCCACTGTTCGATGCAGTCCTGGAACTCTTGTGAAGTGATGCCTTTTAAGGCCTCTGTGGTTTTTACCTTCACCTCTTCCACATCTGCAAATTCCGTAGCACCAGTTTTCGATACCAGTGATACCCTTTGAAAAAACATCCAGATCAATTTCCGGCTTTTCTTTCAGTTCACGACACACATTCCTTTATCTTCCATGAGCAAGAAAGGCAACACTTTGGCTACAACTCTTTTAATTCACATTTCCACGCTCAAAATTCATTGGCAGCAGCTTCGGGACACGCCAGTCATATCAAGTTCGTCAATTGTTCAGTGACGGTCCTCCAAAATCAGTTCATGAATTTTTATGTTTACATTTGATCGGGTGATTGACGGTGGCCCTGAACGAGGTTGGTCCTCAAGCGACAAGTGACCATTTTTGAAGCTTGAAAACCACTCGTATACTTGTGCTTCGCTCATGGCAGCGGCCACATAAGCAGTACGATTGCACCCGACAAAACTACAAGCGGTGGAATACAAAGACAAATAGAAAGGCACATCCACATAGATATTAGCATACGTACACATACCCACATGCGCGCTTTCATGACCTTTTTCAGTTTCCCTCTACCGAATACATTCACATATGTTGGGTGTAATACGAGTTATTTTTGCATTTTGCGGGGTATCCTAACTATTGTGCCAACTAGCCGCCTTAATAATAATAATAATAATAATAATAATAATAATAATGATGATGATGATGATGATGATGATGATGATGATGATGATGATGATGATGATGATGATGATGATGATGATAATAATAATAATAATAATAATAATAATAATAATAATAAAGATTACACCGGGGACGTTAAACATGTGAGAGCGTTAAAACAGCACTCCGAAATCTATCCACAAACATCGAATACAAAGACATCGTATGGAGCCAAAAATTTACTGACAAAGGATTGGACTATATCTGAGTAAGTGATACCCATTGAAATTTATTACTATTTTCGAAACGAAATTATGTATTTTAACACGATATCATCTCCACCTCGAACACAACACATGTAAACATGCGCGAAACATTACGACCCATCAACACCAGATCATCTCCGGCCCCAAACACTATGTACAAAAAAACTACGAAGAAATTAAATAACACCGATATTATTCAACCCAAGAATAGCAATCGGGAAGTACGTACATTAAACTTACAACATAAAATGTACGAAAAACTACACGTGCAAAACAATGTGACAACAGAAATGAACGGACCGGTACCCTACGAAAATGACGACCGTCAAAATAATGGGCCGGACGTTGTTCCTCATGTCCCGCAAATAAAACCCAAAAGACATAAATGGACACGTGAGGAATACATTTCTATCCTACATGCCTATTTTACAGCAGTGATCTACCCAAAGAATGAAAACACAACAACACATACATATAAAATATGGAAGGAAAACAACATAAATATAGACTTGGATATAGCAATGAACCCTAACAAACTAGCAAATATACGGAGATATATTCTCAACGCAAAAAAAATATCAGAAATAGAAATAGGACATCTAAAAGAAAAAATACATCAGGAAAATGTAGATAGAAGCCAGACAACAATGCCCAATAATATAAACACTGAAACAGTAAAACACGAAGACAAATGTAACACTCCCAACACGACAAACAAATATACAAATAAGAAAGAAAACGACACAAATCTAAAACCTGGAAACAATGAAGGGGAGCCTAATGAATATGATAATATAAAAAGTAGAATAATCAAAGAACTAAAAACCACAGAGCTCAAAATGGACCACCGACCATACCTCCCAAAAATCAGAATAGACGAAACAACAACACCAATTATAAACAGCATTAAACTAGCCGTCACGGAACTAATAGCCACTGAAACAAAAAGCGATATCACTGAGCTAAATAACTTAGTATACGCAGCAGCCACTGCAGCCACAAAAGAAGCTGGATACTCACTCAAACCCGTCCAAACAGGAGTACCACCACCCAAACAAACCCTATGGATAAATAACATCCAAAACGAAATACAAAAAATAAGAAAAGATCTGTCGATTCTTAATGAAATCAGTAGACAATCAACGCTACTGAGCAACAAAAATACTCCGCAAATACATCACAGAAAAAGATTTACCTGAGATAAAAAAAAAGCTAAAGCAAGATATCCTTGCCAAAGCACAAAGGATCCGCCGGTAAGAGAAACGCTAGCGCTTCTTTGAACAAAACAAAAAGTTCTACCAGGAACTTGGAAAAAATAAAATAGAAATCACTGCAGCACCAACGGAAGAAGTGGAAGAATTCTGGAGAGAAATATGGTCGGCAAACGAACAACCAAAAAAAGGAGTATTGAAACAACAAACTTAGCATCTGAGCAAATCTGGACCCCCATAAAAACTGAAGAGGTCACCCAGGCACTGCAAAGACTAAGCAACTGGAAGGCACCTGGGCATGACAGGATCCCCAACTTCTGGTTGAAATATCTAACAGAAATGCACAAAAAGCTGGCTGAAAATTTTAACAACATACTAGCAGAACCAGAGACAATGCCTGAATGGCTCACGAAGGGGAAAACCATCTTAATTCCCAAATCAAATGAGAAAGCAAAATCAGAAAACTACAGACCAATAACCTGTCTCCCTACGATGTACAACGCATTTACTGCAGTGATATCGCAAAGGTTGAACAAGCACCTAGACGAAAACAACCTGTTTCCAGAAGAGCAGAAAGGATGCCGCAGAGGCTCATACGGCTGTAAAGATCAGCTAATGATCAATAAAGCCATAACTGAAGACAGCCACAGAAAGAAGAAAGGCCTCTGTATGGCCTGGATTGACTACAAAAAGGCGTTTGATAGCATCCCCCACACATGGATCCTCGAAACACTAGCCATTAACAAAGTATCACCAACAATTATAAAATTCATTGGGCACTTTATGAATAAATGGCAAACAGTGCTACGGCTCCAAACAAAAGAGGGACTCATGAAAACCAAAGACATCCCCATTAGAAGAGGAATATTCCAGGGAGACACGCTCTCTCCAATCCTTTTCTGCTTGGTACTGTCACCTCTATCTGATATGCTAAATAGAACTGGATGCGGATATAAATGTTACGGCAAAACGATCAGCCACCTTTTATATATGGATAAGCTAAAACTATACGCTGCAAATGACAAGCAGCTGGAAACACTATTAAAGACAGTTCATGGATTTACCAAAGAAATAGATATGAAATTTGGATTAGAAAAATGCACCAAAGTAACCATGAAAAGAGGAAAGCTAGTTAAGAGTAGCAACATCACACTAGATAAAACCAATGAAATAAGAGAATTAGGCCAAAGCCAAACTTACAAATACTTAGGAATCCAAGAACTAGAAAAGACACAACACACACAAATGAAAGAGAAAATAAAAAAAAGAATATTATAGACGAGTTAGATCAATACTAAAAACAGAGCTCAATGCTAAAAACAACATAATAGGTATTAACACTTTAGCTGTCCCAGTTATAAGTTACAGCTACGATATCCTTAACTGGACACTAAATGAACTGACCAAAATAGATAGGAAAACAAGAAAAATAATGACAGGGTCTAGGATGCATCACCCAAAATCTGACATAGAAAGACTATATATACAACGTATGGTAGGTGGTAGAGGCCTTATACAGCTGGAAAACTACTATAAAATAACCACCATAGGACTGCAATAATATCTACTTCAGAAGGAAGGAAAACTTATACAAATAGCGGCAAAACACGAGCAAAACAAAAAACTGTTCTCAGTAATTAAGGAAGCTGACAAATACAAACAAGAAATCATACCACCTAACAAATATAAATAAGAAGAAAAAGAAGAAGATGAAGAAACAACAAAAGCTAAAAACAAATGAAATCCAAACTAAAAATAGGCCTTATGCAGCTGGAAAACAACTATAAAATAACCACTATAGGACTGCAAAAATATCTACTTCAGAAGGAAGTAAAACTTATACAAATAGCGACAAAACACGAGCAAAACAAAAAACTGTTCTCAGTATTTAAGGAAGCTGACAAATACAAACAAGAAATCATACCACCTAATAAATATGAAGAAGAAGAAGAAGATGAAGAAACAACAAAAGCTATAAAACAAATGAAATCCAAACTAAAAATAGAACAGCAACGAACCATGATAAAACGATGGCAAGAAAAGCCCCTTCATGGTAAATACTGGACTAAACTAAACGCAAAAGAAATAGACAAAGAAAAATCCCAGCAATGGTTGAGAAGCTCAGGACTCAAAGCAGAAACAGAGGGATTTTTAATTGCAGCACAAGACCAAAGCCTCCCCACCAGAAATTACCAAAAACATGTAATGAAAAGAAATATAACAAGTAACTGCAGAATATGTGGAGATGGACAAGAAACAATAAATCATATTATCTCTAGCTGCCCAGTCCTGGCTAAGAAGGAATATATTCACAGACATGACAGAGTTGGAACCTACATACACTGGAAGCTATGCCAACATTATGGAATAACAACAGAAAAAAGATGGTATAGGCACACACCAGAAAAGGTCACAGAAAACGAGAAAGCAACCATACTCTGGGATATGCCGATACACACAGATAGAGAAATTAAGGCCAACAGACCAGATATAGTTGTCAGAGATCATGAAGGGAAAAAATGCTTTCTAATTGATGTATCAATACCGGCAGATGACAACGTGTCTCTAAAAGAAATGGAGAAACTTTCAAAATACAAAGACCTGGAAATGGAGGTAACCAGAATGTGGAATCTAAAAACAGAAACAATTCCTATCATAGTAGGCATGATAAAAAAATATTCAGACAAATACATAACAAAAACACCAGGACTTACAAACACATATAACATACAGAAAATTGCACTACTAGGCACTGCACACATTCTACACAGAACACTTTCCATACAATAACCATCAGAGCATCACAACAAATCACAGCACATACCCAAGGCACACAGAGCTGCACTCGGTAGTGAAGTGAAAGCACGCTATAAAAAATAAAACTACTGAATAATAATAATAATAATGATGATGATGATGATAATAATAATAATAATAGTAATAGTAATAATAATAATAATAATAATATTAATAATAATAATAATAATATTAATAAAAATAATAATATTAATAATATTAATAATAATAATAATAATAATAATAATAATAATAATAATAATAATAATAATAATAATAATAATAATGGTATTAACAGTAATAATAATAATAATAATAATAATAATAATAATAATAATAATAATAATAATAATAATAATGATAATAATAATAATAATAGTAATAATAATAATAATAATGATAAAAAAATAATAATAATAATAATAATGATAATAATAATTCATTCTTTTATGGGCTACAAGGCCTAATATAAATTATACATAAAAGACAACACAAGACGTTACAAAGGATTTTCACATTCATGTAAACATTAAATAACAATCCAGAAGTAACAAGTAAAACTCCCAATAGTGGTAGGCTCTTTAATGGTTACTCGTGGGAAAAGCAACAAAAGCCACGGGTGCCTGATCAACTGAGCAAGAGCCCTTCTCCTTTTATTCTTTTTACAGGTGTATTCTCAGAATTGGTCCATTTACACTGGCCATTTATCTCACATCCACCTACATTTCAACAAATTTGATAGAAGACAAGAATTCCCTCTTCACCCTCACTTTCCTTCTCAAGTGAGACTTGAAGTTGATGAGGGTTCGGCCAAAGACGAAAGTGTCTGTATTTAGCCCTTTCAAACGTGTCCACCACACTACCTCTTTCTCTACAACCACCAGATAAATAAAAAAATTGCCTGCCCCTCCCGGTTAAAGTGGGGTAGCGGGGCAATCTTCACTATCGATTCAGCTTATAGTCGGATCTGTCTTACACGCGACAGCAGCTAATAATAACAATAATAATGCTTTCAAATTTTCCCACAAGGCCAGCGATTTAGAGAAATGAGGTAGGTTGATTTCCTCGACCCCATTGCTCAGCATGTTTGTGAGGCTTTTACCACCCACTTTACTACCCGTTATCCCCCACACAGTCAAATTGTGGCTCTACGAAGGCGTTTAAATCGCCCACTAAAACAGGAATTCCTACGAAAACCTCCAGACGCATGAAAAAGGCTTGTTGTTCTGCTCCTGTCTGAGCGTAAATCACCGAAAATCGACATGAACGATTGTCAGTCAGAGTCTAACTTCACTGAGAGCCACTACATCTACACTTCGTGATCTGAGGTTGCTGTGTAGATGACTATGTTTCCTAGGCGACCCCAAATCATGTGCATTTATACGGACTATCCTAAGGATAACTGTTATGTGCGTTGGTACGTTGTTTGTTGGTGTGATAAAACTGGGCCGCGTTATCTGTATGGTTATATATGCGTTCCTTCAGGTCTTTATTGTTCTTGCTTATTGCTGTGTAGTTAATGATGTTTGACATTTGCTGGTGTTGGTATGTGCGATCTGAGATTTGTGTGTGTGAATTATGTTGTGCTCGTGGGGGTTGTGTTTTTTATAATAGTGGTGGTGATGGTAGCGATGGGAATGATGCTGACATTACTGGTGACGCTGTTGTTTTGGGCGGTGGGGGGGTTATGTGTGTATTTATTCACAAAGATATTTTCCAGCTCTGATCATACCTGCCAGATTTTGTGTTCGTATGTCTATATTTTACTTCCTTTTATTTTATCAGACCTGCCAACTTTTTGACATTTAGGCTCTTCGTCGTCCCCATGGCCACAGGACATGTCTGACTGTTACGAACACGAGTGGGACATCTCTTTGGGAGACTTTTACCGTTGTTCTGTTGATAATAAATTTCTTAATTTGGGGAATTCTGATGCTGTTGTTTTCGCTGTTGTCTGATATGTGAAAGACTTAGATGTTCGTGAATTCCCTGTTCTGTTCGCTGCTGTTGCCTTCACTGCTCTTGTTCATGTTCTTGTTTTTGCAGCTGTAGTGGTCAGCAGTATTAGCTGGTGCTGTTGCTGAGTGTTGTTGTGGTGGTGGTGTCGGCAAAGGCGGTGCTCTCTATTCTCTCTTTTGTTGTGCGGAAAAGACCTTGAGATTATTTGTGTCTCCAGAATTCAAAATAGTGATTTTATGGTGGCCTATTATGGTATTATATTACTGGTATTCATGCCCTACCTGCTAAACCAGCCCTGCCCTCTTTATTCAATGCACATAGTAATTGCAATGATTCAGAAACGGATTTGTGACGCTTACAAACAACGACGCTATTCATACCAAAAGTCAATAATACATTTAAGAGATCCTCAAGCTGTTAATAGAAATGAGGTACCAGATTCAGTACATGCACATCGTAAATACAATGATTCAGCAACTTATTTGTAAAGCTTGCAAACAATGGTGCTATTCTCAACAAAATCATTTAGATTTATTTCCACCCAATTGACGCAAACGAGGTCCAGATCCGGGTAAAGATTTGCGAGTGGATTGGTAGGTATAAACTGAAAAAAGCCTACCGTGGTTGTATGTGTGTGTATGTGAGTACATATCTCTCTGCGTGTGTGTCTACCTGTTGGTGTATGCACCCCATTGCTCGTCAGCCAGTGTCGGTTTGCTTAATAAGTATGTCTTAAAAGGATTAAAAAGTAATGGGCTCGACTTGTTCGACTAAAACCTTTCAAGTAAATGCTCCACCATGACCACTCTCTAATGATAGAAACTAATGAAAGAAAACAGGAAAGGAGAAAGGCTACCGCCTTGTTTTTAGTTTTAGGCGAGAAATGTTTCCATTAGATAAAGAAAAATAAACCGTATTACTCTATACGAGGGACGTTCAATAAGTAATGCCCCTGACCAACTTGCAGTTGTTTGATCTAGCTGAAATTTTGCATGTGCAATTATTTATATATCTCTATAGATTAAGTGGCTAATTACAGCACTGAACTGATTGTGGTTTCTGATTTACACGTGTTTGAACTGAGTCAAGTGTGAAATGGAGCCTGTTGAGTGTCGAGCAGTGATCCGGTTTTTGTATTTGAAAGGACGCACGCCACGGGCGACTTTTGATGATATGAATGTAACTTATGGTGATGATGTCCCATCATATGACCTTGTAAAGCGCAGGCATCGTGAAATGAAACATGGTCGGAACCCTGTGGAAACAGCACCCAGATCTGGTCGCCCCCTTCCGTCATTGATGAGGCATTTGTCCGTCAATTTGAGGCTGCCATGTTTGGAAGATCGACGCATAACTATTCGCCAAATATCCCAAGAGATCAATACTAGTACCGGGTCTGTGGAAACTATCATTCATGACCATTTGCATATGCAAAAGGTGTCTGCCAGATAGATTCCCAGGTTGCTCACACCTTTCCAGAAGCAAGAACGCGTTGAGTGCTCGAGGATGAATTTGGAGATGTGCCAAGAAGATGAATCAACATTTTTCAAAAGACTGATTACACAGGATAAAACCTGGGTCCATCACTATGATCCAACGCCCAGTCAATGCAGTGGAAGCAGCATGACTCACCTCCTCCAAAGAAGGCTAGGGTCATGCTCACAGTCTTCCGGGACCAGGACGAAGTAGTAATGACAGATTTCCTGGCAATGGGTACCACAATTACAGGAGCCTATTATGCTTCACTTTTGAGGAAATAAAGAGAAGCTATCAATATCAAGAGGCGGGGCAAGATCAGCAAAGGCATCCTCCTCCTGCAGGACAACGCTCCGGTCCACAACTCGCTTGTCGCCAGATCAGAAGCACAGGCGTGCGACTATGAACTCCTCCCCCTCCCCCCTACTCTCCTGACCTTGCCCTCTCTAATTTTCACTTCTTCCCAGCAATGAAGTAGTTTTTGAAAGGAAAGCGTTTCCCAGATGATGCACTCTTGATTTCTGAAGTCACGTCGTGGTTGGAGGACCAAGCTGGGGTCTTCTACAAAAACAGTCTCCAGAGCTGCATCAAACGATGGGACAAAAAAAGTAACTCTGGGTGGTTCCTATGCAGAAAATAACTAATAACTGTGCCAAGTTTCGTTGCTCTACTGCTATGGGAAGTGGGTCAGGGGCATTACTTATTGAACAGCTCTCGTATCTCTAGCTAATTTTTCATACCGGACACTGTACATAGACAAGACTAAAGAATGCTAGGACAAAAAATGAGAATTGTGAAGACTGGGATATCTGTGTTTAAACATCGTCTGATCGCTTCGGGTCTGACTGGGGTTAAAAAAAAATAATATGAATTCGACATAATAATGATTGGTTTCAAATTTTGATACAAGTCAGCAATTTCAGGTGAGAGGGTAAATCGATTACATCGACACCAGTGCTCAGCTGTATGGACGAATTTTCAACAATATGGATGAGGTTGAAAAACAGCGCTGTAAGCTTTTTGCCTCTAAAATCACCCAAACGGTACAAGTATGATACTGAGCTTCTCATACAACGATGGTAACAGACAGTAGAATATATTGAGATATATTTTGAAGAATAAGTGGTTTTCGTATGTAATTTGTTTCTAGTATCAGATAAAGCTTGAAATATGAGAAAATATTTCAACCTATCTCATATTTGATGTCATCGTCGTTTTCATCCTTCCCTTCAATCACCGATTATCTTCACTATAACCACCATCACAACTAACACCTGTCTGTTTATTCGTTCTTACTTGAATGGAGCGCGTCTTCTCCAGTTTTGCCGATGATGTAATTTATACTAATTATTTTTAAAATTTAATTTTTGTCTTTTATTATTTGTTCATGGCACGAAGGTGGTATATTGGCGGGATTGTTGGAGAACTGGAAAAACTGCCTTGCTGTATCTCTTTACAACCTGAGTTCAAACGCTACTGACACCAACGTGGCTAATTCATCATTTCAGGGTTGATAAAGTAAAGTACCAGTCAAGTACTGAGTTCGAAGTTAGAAGGTAGCAGCAACTGTACTCTAAGTAGAAATATATATATCTGCTTATGACAACCATCGACCATCAAACACGAAAGACGTCCACATTAGCACATACGGTTAATCTACTTGGTACCTGTCAGACAGTTGAAAACATCTGAGCAGGTTTGTTAGGATGTTGCAACCCACTCTCCTATCTGATAGCTCCACGCAATCGAAACATTTATCTAGGACAGCGTTCCAATCTCCTACTAATACTAAAGCTCGAGACGTTCCCAGGAAAACCTCCAGACACTTGAAGTAATCCGACCGCCCTCCCCTGTCTGAAGGTACCGCCGTCACTGTTGCTCACATCTAGAAACACTAACTTACTTTCTGGATCCAGGAAGATTGCCTTTATTTACAAATCCAGATCTTTTCGGAAAAGCATTGAAGTACCACCACCGCCCCTTCCCGACCAACACGGAGATAGAAAAATCGCTTATCCACCGAAAGTGTTATAAGGTCCTGCGGGTTGGAAACTCTGGTTTCACTAATGGCTGCTACTTCTACACTGAGGTACCTCAGGTCATTTAAAAGGTGACCTCGTTTCCAAGGGGACCCGGGGCCCCGGGCATTTATGCAACCTTTACTGAGCCTAATCCAGGACTGCAGCTAAGGCAAAGATACCAGCTGTGGAAGAGCGAGTCTAACAAACGGCGACCAAACCTGCTTACGGTCAAGGAGACGCTGGAGATGTTGCTGTCTGGGCGGATGTCTGTGCATCATCAACCACGGCAGGCCTAAGCCGCCATTCAGCGGTTGCTGACAGCAGATGGAGCACTTTACCAGCGGACCGCAATCCCTCCACATAAATTGGATGTGTATGCCGACCAGCATGTTCAGGCAACGTAAGGGGCAAGTGCCGACAGTCAAGCGGTAGTATGTGACCGATGTGATGTACGCATTCTCCCCCTCTGCTCGACCTTTCAGGAACAGCTTCCTCTCGGCCGATTTCTGTGTAAGATTGGCTACCCTATTCGTCACCTCGTCCCAGTTTTTCTCCACCTAGATATATACATATATACACACACACGCACATGCCCGCTTTCACAAGCTTGTGAACGTCTTGCGCAGAAAGAGTACAAGAGCAGACATGACAACGTAGCGCAGAACCTTCACTAACTACAATGTCGGAAGTATGGATACGAGGTAATGGGAGCTTGCCACCAAAATACTCCACTAAAAGTAAAGGACCAAAAGGAAAAGTTAGAAATCTTCTGGGACTTTAACTTTAAGCACCAAAGGCTGGACCATGTAACATTTAGGAGGGAAAAACAAGAGTGCCTAATAACAGAGGAGGCACAACACAAGATCAACATATTATGAAAGAAAGAGAAGAGATCGATAAATATGGAGACGTGAGAATTGAAATCGCCATGTTGTGGCAGCTACGACAGTCAAATATAAAGGTTGTCCCTATTATCATCGGAGTATTGGATTCAATACCAAAACAACATGAATAAATATCTGGAAAATTTAGAAATACCGTACAATCTAGGTATATTGCAAAACATGGCCTTACTCAGAACAGCAGGTATATTGCGTAAGATACTGTCTTTCTGAGATCCTTGTTGGAACATGACCGACAATACAAACCCCCGGTAGACACAATATCTTCAATCAAGAAAATCACGATCTTGGATACTGTGTTATGTCTTAAATGATAATAATAATAATAATAATAATAATAATAATAATAATAATAATAATAATAATAATAATAATAATAATAATGATGATGATAATAATAATAATAATAATAATATAATAATAATAATATAATAATAATAATAATAATAATAATAATAATAAATGCCCTGATGCAGTACCAGGCAGTGGCTCTCATGGCTTCTGATCTTAACTGATTGGAAGTGTTATCATGTACATTGTTTTGTCTTGGTATAAAAGATGGGCTACAGCAAATATTCTGCTCAATACCACAGATTTGCTTGTCAGTTGTTTGACCGTAACCAGTTGAGCATCTCCCTTAGTGGCTGACGATATGTGCATCTCTGATCACGAGCAGAAGTAGTGGGGGAGCATCATAGCCATGTGTTGAGAAGGATTCTTTGGGGTTTGAATGATTCACCTCTGGAAACTCTGGGTGTTTCATTCAATGTCCTTAAACAACCCTTATACAGGGACCTTTTGAGCGGGATGTGCTGTTTATCTTGATATGAGATCACCATGTCACGCACATATGGTTGTGATGCATGTGCCTGGTGTACCCTTATCAGACGGGTAGTCATGATGGGTATACTGGGCTTCGTATATTTTACCCTAGTGTCACTTTGCTCGCTCACTCAATAATAATAATAATAATAATAATAATAATAATAATAATAATAATAATAATATTAACAATAATAACGATGATAATAATGATAATAATAATAATAATAATAATAATAATAATAATAATAATAATAAATAATAATAATAATATAATAATAATAATAATAATAATAATAATAATAAACGCAAAAGAAATAGACAAAGAAAAATCCCAGCAATGGTTGAGAAGCTCAGGACTCAAAGCAGAAACAGAGGGATTTTTAATTGCAGCACAAGACCAAAGCCTCCCCACCAGAAATTACCAAAAACATGTAATGAAAAGAAATATTACAAGTAACTGCAGAATATGTGGAGATGGACAAGAAACAATAAATCATATTATCTCTAGCTGCCCAGTCCTGGCTAAGAAGGAATATATTCACAGACATGACAGATTTGGAACCTACATACATTGGAAGCTATGCCAACATTATGGAATAACAACAGAAAAAAGATGGTATAGGCACACACCAGAAAAGGTCACAGAAAACGAGAAAGCAACCATACTCTGGGATATGCCGATACACACAGATAGAGAAATTAAGGCCAACAGACCAGATATAGTTGTCAGAGATCATGAAGGAAAAAAATGCTTTTTAATTGATGTATCAATACCGGCAGATGACAACGTGTCTCTAAAAGAAATGGAGAAACTCTCAAAATACAAAGACCTGGAAATAGAGGTAACTAGAATGTGGAATCTGAAAACAGAAACAATTCCTATCATAGTAGGTGCATTAGGCATGATAAAAAAATATTCAGACAAATACATAACAAAAACACCAGGACTTACAAACACATATAACACACAGAAAATTGCACTACTAGGCACTGCCCACATCCTACGCAGAACACTTTCCATACAATAACCATCAGAGCATCACAACAAATCACAGCACATACCCAAGGCACACAGAGCTGCGCTCGGTAGTGAAGTGAAAGCACGCTATATAAATAAAAATAAAACTACTGAATAATAATAATAATAATAATGATGTATTTAGGAATAGTCATTTTGCCAGTTTAGCCAATAATGACAGACGCGCTATATATTTGGTGTTAATTTGCTTCAGCTTTATTTTTTACATTAATTTTAATCTTATTTTGGCCAGATACTTTCGTCACACTTCTGTGACCTCATCAGTGGTCCTTTGCTTACTTCTTTGTTATTTGTGTGTCTTTCCTTACTAACGGTTAGCCATCTTGTATTTTAAATTTTGTAATTTAAATAGAACTACATCTGTTTCAACACATGATTTCTCATCAAGAATATTGCAAAACAAATATATAAACGTAATAATAATAATATTAATAATATTAATAATAATAATAATAAAAATAATAACAACAACAACAACAATAATATTAATAATAAAATAATAATAATAATAATGATAATAATAATAATAATAATAATGATAATAAGGCAAGCAATATCGGATAAAATGAACGAAGCTGCAGCTAGAGATGATAATACAGAGGAAATAATTATAGACCAGCCCAGAGCTGATAAAAACGAAGTAAGGATTGAAAGAGTTAGTATAAGTGATAGGCAAAGTGAAATACTCCCTGAACCAATCATAAACACTAATACAGATGAACATGAAATAGATAAAGAAAGTCACACAAATATTGACCCAACAGAACTACATGAGCTAAAAAATCAAATCATGATTGAATGGCTGAAAATTAAAGAAACCAGCATGGATGAACGTGATACACTCCCTAAAATCCGCAACTCTAACCAAAACATGAAAATAATTGGTAAAATCCGGCTTGCACTTAAGGATATAATTTCAGCTAATGATGTTGATATCACAAATCTCAACCACCTATACTATGCATCCGCGAAAATCTCAACGATCCTATGTGGTGTAAAGATTAGAAAACGGTAACACTCCCAAAAAAAGCCTTCTTGGCAAGAGCGTTTGCAACAACAAATTAAACTATTTAGATCTGACATTGAATATTTGAAAAAACTTAAGGTTCACAAGACTACCAAACCTACAAAAATCCACAAATTGCTGAAAAAATACAATATGAAAACTATACTTGATATTGATGCCACCATAGAAACCATCAAACAAAAGGTATCTGCCAAAGCTGCCCGCATAGCGAGGTATGAAAAGATTTTTCGAGGACAACAACATGTTCAAAAATAACCCCAAGAATTTTTACGGGAAGATAGGAAAAACCGCGTTTACTGCAAGGTCTGTACCATCAAAAGAAGAAGTGCAGGGATTTTGGAATAAAATTTGGGCAGAAGAAAACATACACAACGAAAAGGCCCCCTGGATTGACAGAATATCTACAGAACTGGACCCCTTAGAAGAGCAAAAGTGGGAGGGTGTCAAGGTAGAAGATATAAGATCTGCTCTCAGGAGGTCAAGCAAATGGAAGTCTCCAGGAAAGGATAAAATTCCTAACTTCTGGCTGAATGCCTTCCCAGAGAGTCATGAACTGCTAACAGAACTGTACAATGATGTTTTGCAACACCCTAGTAGGATGCCTCCTTGGTTAGTTAATGGGTTAAGATTCCTGCTTCCAAAAAGTGAAGAAACAAATGAACCAAAAATCTATAGACCCATAACCTGCTTAACGACTATGTATAAAACGCTAACATCTGTCCTGACGGAATATACTTATAGTTTTTTAACAGACAGCAGCATATTCCCTAATGAACAGAAAGGATGTTAACGTGGATCCTACGGCTGTAAAGATCAACTACTCATCAATAAGATGATCTTAGAAGATTGTCACAAACGACACAAAAACTTATCAATAGCCTGGATAGACTATAAAAAGGCTTTTGATAGCCTACCACATAGCTGGATTAGGAAATGCCTGGAAATGTATAAGATAGCACCTACTCTGCGAAACTTTTTGACTGTAAGTATGAGATCATGGAGAACCACACTAAGTCTGAACAGTGACAATGAATCCCTAAATACTGGTGATGTAAAACTTTCGTGTGGCATTTTGTTTAGCCTTAATACCTGTCTCAAAACTGCTCAATGAATCGCGGTACGGGTATAAAATGTTTGATAAAAATATAAATCATCTCATTTACATGGATGATTTAAAGCTTTTTGCAAAAAATAACCAACAACTCAAGGGCTTACTAGCGATAGTCAAACAATTCAGTGACGACATCAGAATGCAATTCGGCCTCGATAAATGTGCAAAAGCTACCTTTATCAAAGGAAAAATGACAGAAACATCTAACGTTAACCTTGACCAGCAGAATGTCATAAAAGAACTAGACCCAGCGGAGAGCTACAAGTACCTAGGGGTAATTGAAGGGAACGGAATAAGGCATTCAGAGATGAAGGAAAGGATCAGGAGAGAATGCTATCGAAGAGTGAGAGCAATACTCAAGACAGAGCTGAATGCAAGAAACAGGATCGAAGCGATCAATGCATTAGCCATACCAGTCGTGACTTACAGTTTCAATATCGTTAACTGGTCAATTACTGAAATATGTCAGCTCGACAGAAAAATAAGAAAACTGTTGACAATGCATAGAATGCACCACCCTAAGGCAGATACAGAACGACTTTATCTGCCAAGAAAAGAGGGAGGCCGTGGTCTTTTGCAACTGGCAATAACAATGAAGATTGCTACAATTGGCCTAGACACCTACCTGAAAAAGTCTGAGGACTGGATGTTACAACTTGTCTCAAAACATGAAAACAAGAAAGCATCATACTCAGTAACAAAACAGGCAAAGGAATATCTAAGTGAATTCCGAATACAACAAATTTCGGAATTAGAGATAGACATACAAGAAACAAGTACAGAAAAAACTAGGCGAATGAAAACCCGTGCCAAACCTGCGGCCTTAGATATTCTGAATAATAAATGGCAAGAAAAACCTCTCTATGGCAAATACTCAAAGAGAACGAATAATGCAGATATTGACAAACCCTGACCCATCAATGGCTAATGGCCTCTGGCTTAAAATCTGAAACAGAGGGGTTTATCATAGCAGCTCAAGATCAATGCCTACCAACAAGAAACTACCAGGCCAACATATTAAAGAACGGCAGTAGACCAACATGTAGTGTATGCCGACAACAAAATGAAACCATTGATCATGTTGTCTCCAAATGCAGTCTTCTAGCGCCTACAGAGTACCTCAACAGGCATGATAGAACTGCACAATATATTCACTGGGTAATTTGCAAAAACCTGAATTTGCCCAATGAAAAAAACTGGTGTGAACACAATCCACCTCCAGTGCTTGAAAATGACCACATCTCACTCCTCTGGAACTTCACCATTCAAACTGACAGGAAGATAGATGCAAATAGGCCAGACATCATAGTGAAAGACTTCAGACAAAGAACATACCTCCTCATTGATATGACTGTCCCAATCGATATAAACGTATCTGTCAAGACCTACCAAAAACTGAGCAAATATAAAGATCTTGAAATAGAAATCAGCAAAATGTGGAAGCTGAAGACTAAAACAATACCTGTTGTCATAGGTGCCCTGGGAATGATAGCGAAAGGGACTGATTGCTACCTAACTCAGATACCAGGAAACCCCAAAATGGCAGAAATTCAAAAGATAGTGCTCATGGGAACTGCTCATATCCTACGCAAAATACTCACTATTTAATCCCAAGGTTTAAAACAAACTTTCTTTTTTTTTAAAGTTATGTATTAGACATTGACTAGTACAACACCAAAAAAAAGCCAAATATATGGCACACTAGGCATAACAACAACGTGAACTTCCAACCTGTTGTCTCTTGAGGTCTCTGGGTGAGATTTGGAGCCAACATGTACAGACATAAAGCAAAAGTCAAACATAGAATAATAATAATAATAATAATAATAATAATAATAATAATAATAATAATAATAATAATAATAATAATGATAATAATAATAAAATAATAATAATAATAATAATAATAATAATAATAATAATAATAATAATAATAATAATAATAATAAAAAAAAAACATCACGCTTTTCTTTTTGAGGACTTACAAAACCCTAAAACTTTCTATGAAAATCTGACTTTTCTTTGCTACCTCCCTGAATATTCAAATATATATGTAAACATATACTTTTTATTGTAAAAACACACCTGTTCTTCTAACTGGACATACAAACATCTCTAGAGGTGTCAACTTCAACCTCCACAATATTACCTTGCACGAAATATACAAACACTTTTTATTGCAATAACACAAACGCACATGGAAAAAAAAAATGATGATGCTAAGATTATCTCTAGTCGAACACAACTTCTCTATTCAC
Source organism: Octopus sinensis (assembly GCF_006345805.1). Classification (NCBI taxonomy): domain Eukaryota; kingdom Metazoa; phylum Mollusca; class Cephalopoda; order Octopoda; family Octopodidae; genus Octopus; species Octopus sinensis. The sequence goes on along the minus strand of NC_042997.1, from coordinate 81,915,662 downwards.
AAACAATACAGAACAGCCCTTCCTTAATTTTTCTTAAGCCTAATAGTAGTAAACATCTGAACTTTTTTTGACCGATAGGACCCCACCTAAAAAAAATATCACTGATGGTGATGGTGATGATGGTGTTGATGATAATAATGATAGTAATAGTGCTGATAATCTATCTATCTATCTACACACACACACACACTCAAAGAGTTCAACCAACACAAACCTCACCTCGGCTCTATTGTTAACCAAATATAAAAGTATTATTTGACAGGCAAGAACTCTGGCGTTGAAGACAGTCAGCCAGCCAACCACCAAGCCAGCCAACGAGACAGACAGACACTACTGTGATGGTGATGATGATAAAAAAACAAAAATAACAATAATAAGATACTGCTGTGACTACACATGAAACAATATCATTGATGATGATAGTGGTGATGGTGATGATGATAATGATGATGGTAATGGTGGTGATAACGATGATAGTGATAATAATGGTGATGATAATAACAATAATAAGCCGACTACGGCTGCTATAATGGTACGATTATAATTGTAACGGCAATGATGGCCGTCTCCCCACGAGCCAATCAAAGCTAAAAAATGATAACATTATCGTAGCACCAAAATGTTTTTGGAAACTAAAAGGAAAACTAAATCAGTATACCAAATCGCTTGTCCTATGGTTAATCTGGAAGCGCGTCCCCCAGGGAAGAGCCAGTCTGGGATCGAAAAGTCATCAACTGGCACAAACTCTTCTCCGAATACGGACATGGATGGTCACTTGAACGGGAAATCCCCCAACTCGAGACCTCCAAGTTCACCACCACAACCACCACAGAAAGAAAAATGTAAGCGAAACAAATGGACCCGAGAAGAGTATAAAGAAGTAATATACGCTTATTACTATGCATTAGGTAGGCCATGTCAAGAGAGACACACCGCAAACTCTTACAGTATATGGAGAACACGGAATCAAGACAGTAGGCCCTATTTGGACGAGAACAAATTAGCAAATGTGAGGAGGGATATCCTTAGAAATAACAGGCTCACAGACAGTGAAATAAGCGCGATCAAGCACGCAACGGAAAATGACATAAATATAAGACACAAAGGAAATGAAGAATCAGATGAACAGTATAGCCCGCCACGAGGCTTAATTGAAAGAATGCCATGTGACCAAAGTACGCAAAGGCCTGAAGATACAAGAAATTCTATTGTACCTGTTAAAGATAGCCAGGAAAACGAAAAAACAACAGTAACTGAAGATCTCGCATTTGCTGAAGAACACAGAGAGTCTATGGCAGAAATGAGGCAGAAAATCCTGAATACGCTTGAAGTTGTAAGACATACAAGTATGAATGATAGAGAACCACTTCATAAACTCTCAAATACAAACCAAAATAGAAAACAAATCCAAATTGGCAACTATGTAACAAATGAAATAATACGAGAATTAAAACCTGATATTACTGAGTTAAATTTAATTATTTACGCTTCTGCTAGGGCAATTGAAACCAGCTGTATGCCCCCGAAAAAACAAAGAAAACAAAACCTGGGAAGAAATCAAACCTGGAGAAGTAAAATTGAAAAAGAGATTGAATTTATGAGAGGGGAAATATCAATATTAAATTAACTAATATGTGGAAATGATGTAAGATCCAGAACAGGAAGAAAGATGAAGAGAAAATTTGGATCCTCACCAAGAGAAGAACTGATATCAATAAAAGAAACGCTGAAACAAAAAGTCCAAGCAAAAGCCCAAAGAATACGAAGATATGAGAAGAGAAACAAGTTTTACAAGCAAAATAAGCTGTTCACATGCAATGCCAAAAAATTCTACAGAGAAATAGGGAAGGAGAAAGTAACCGTTAAAGACCCCTCTCCCATGGAACAAGTTCAAAACTTTTGGAAAAGGATTTGGAGTGACAAGAAGACGCACAACATAAATGCAGCCTGGATTATACAAACTGAAGGATCCTACCAAAATTTACAACAAGCATGGGAAGACATCACAATAGCAGACCTAAGAAAGGCACTCACGAAGGCCCATAATTGGAAATCCCCCGGTAAAGATAGGGTGCCGAATTTCTGGCTCGCATCGCTCCCATGCGCACACGGTAAGCTAGTTCAGTTGCTCAATGGAATTATGAGAGACCCAAAGAAAACACCTGAATGGTTAGCAAGTGGCATTACTTACCTACTCCCAAAGAATAACGAAACCAACCTTCCAAAAAACTATCGGCCTATAACCTGTCTATCCACCACGTATAAAATCCTAACATCTATCCTGGCGGAGAAAACATATGCATTCATGGAGAAGAACGATATTTTCCCCATTGAACAAAAAGGGTGCCGCCGAGGCTCTTACGGATGCAAAGATCAACTGCTAATCAATCGTATGATCCTTGAGAACTGTCACAACAAGCGCAGAAATCTCAGCACCGCATGGATTGGCTATAAAAAGGCATTCGACAGTATACCGCATCCATGGATCTTGAGATCGCTGGACATCTTCAAAATTTCCCCTGTGATTTCAAACTTCCTGAAGCACAATATGTCGTTGTGGAATACGAATCTCCAATTATACCACTCTAATGGAATACTTGCCTCAGAAAATATAAACATCAACTGTGAAATTTTTCAAGGTGACTCACTTTCACCTTTAATATTCTGCATAGCCCTAATACCCCTTACAAGTGAATTAAACAGAACAGGGTATGGGTATAAAATTGCCAATAAAAAAGATAAGCCATCTATTTTATATGGATGACTTAAAACTTTATGGTAAAGACAATAATGAACTTAAAGGCCTATTGCGCACCGTGAAAGCATTCAGCGATGACATCGGGGTGGAGTTTGGACTTGAGAAGTGTGCCAAGGCCACTTTCCAGAGAGGGAAAGTGAAGACCACAAATTCAGTCGTGTTAGATGTTGACACAGTCATAAGAGAGCTTGAGCAAGAACAAACATACAAATATTTAGGGATAAATGAAGGCTCTGGTATTCAGCATGCAAGCATGAAAGAGAAGATCAGGAAGGAATGTTATAGGAGAGTTCGTGCAGTTCTGAAATCTGAACTAAATGCACGTAACAAGGTGTTAGCTATAAATTCCTTAGCAGTTCCAGTTGTTACTTATAGCTACAATGTGTTGAACAGGAATATGAGTGAAATAAAGAATATAGATAGGAAAATACGCAAGCTGCTGAGTTGTAATAGGATGCACCACCCAAAGGCAGACGTAGATCGCCTTTACCTTCCCAGAGCCCAAGGAGGTCGAGGCCTGATCCAATTTGAACTAGCTTACAAAACAACCACAATTGGACTGGCCAAATATCTCGAAATATCGAATGACTGGATGCTAAAGCTCGTAGAAAATCACGAGAGACGAAAGAAGCTTCATTCTATTATAAAGGAAAGCAAAAAATTTGCTATTGATCTCGTGTAGGATACCCAAACTGAACAACCCGAGGGAAGTACGGCAACTATTGTTGCAAAGAAGGTGAAAATGATGGCAACGAAAAAAGCGCACGAGCAATTGGCTGATAGGTGGGAGGAGAAACCTCTGCACGGCAAATATGTGACCCGCAGCAAACAAGCTGATGTTGACCAGAAGCAAACCCATCAATGGCTACGGAGCTCAGGGCTAAAAGCAGAGAGCGAAGGCTTCATCCTGGCTGCTCAAGATCAAAGCCTATTAACCGGAACTACCAGGCCAATGTGATGAAAAATGGAGCAGACCCAAAATGCCGATTCTGCAATGACATGATTGAAACAGTGGACCACCTAATCTCTGGATGTAAAGTCTTAGCATCAGTGGAGTATAAATTAAGACATGACAGAGTTGGCCAATATCTCCACTGGCTAATAAGTCGGCATTACAATATCAAAACTGCCGACAAGTGGTATAATCACCACCCTGAGGATGTAACTGAAGGAGAAAATGTAACCATTCTGTGGGACTTTCCAGTACATACAGACCGAACCATCAAGGCCAATAAACCAGATATTGTTGTGAAAGACCAAAACAATAAAGTTTGCTTATTGATCGACATGAGCATCCCCTGTGATCATAATATCTCAGCG